>NW_025961507.1:0-21445 GCF_023159225.1 Perognathus longimembris pacificus
TGGGGCGCCCAACCTGGCCTTCCTAGCCACCACCTGCCATCTGCAGCTGAGTTCCTGAGGCTTGTCCCCTGCACACATACCTCCTTTGCTGATAACTCCCTCCGAGTTCTCTCTCCTAGCCCTCCTGTCCCTGCCTTGCTGCTCTGGACTGCTTTCAACTCACACATGCCTCTGCGTCACTGCCTCTTTGCCTCTGCCTCTGCTTCCCAATTTCCCCCTCCTCCTCTTGAGGTTCACAGGCTGCACACCTCCCCATGCACCTCTTCACTTCTTCTGGGGAAATTACAACTGCCTCACCCTGGCCTAGCCCTTCTTATCTTCTCCAAATCTCCCTCTGCTCTCACCCTCTGCACACCTGGGATCTCTCAGTCCTCTGGTGAACACCAATCCCCATTTATCTAATCTGTTGTCTGCCTGCTCTGTGCCCAAGCCCCTCTGCTCCTTTTCTGTGCACAGGAGGTTTGTGACAAAGGTAGGAGGGAAGCGGCACTCCTTTCCTGCCTTCTGGTTTTATGACTGACATCCGATTGGTCTGGAAACGGCCTCTGCCCCCTTGGCCAAGACCACCTGAAGACCTTGCCTGGCTTGCTAGGCAGCAGCCCTGTGTTTTTCTGAGCAGGAAGGACTGCACATATGCGACCCACTATGCAGAAAAGCCTCCAGGGGGTGGCCGGATGTTTTGTTTCTCCATTCCTTGCCCACTTTGTTGATGTGTGCTTTCATTTGCATTCCAACAGGAACAGCCTTAAGGGAGGGGTAGTGAGGCTGCTTAGAGGTAGGCAGTTGGTGCTCACAGGCCAGCAGGGCCTCCTGGTGCCTCACTAACAGTGCATTTGCACCTGGGGTGCTGGGAAGCCTCTGGGCAGTGCCCATATGGTTTGGAGCTCTGTGACATGGCCAGGTACTAGGCGCCTCCTGCTGACTTGAGCCAGTGTTCCAACTGGAGTTGTCATAGCACAAAGGGCACAGGGCCCCTTGGGGGTTTGCTGTAAGTTCTCACTAGTTCTCACAGGCCTTCGGGGATGCACAGGATGTGTAGAGCCGCACGTCCCTCCCCTGACCATTCTGCTGGGAACGGCTTGGGCCAGGGTTTAGGCAAATAAACTTTCCACCTCCCCTCCTGCTCCATCTTCCCACAACCTGGTTGAACCCGTGTGACACAGCTCCCCACCGCCTCTGCCCTTGCCAGTCCTGGAAGTGGCTGGTGTATGGATCCGCCACCTCTCTCACAATCAACCTCATCTCTCTTGCTCAGAGCATAAGGGAGATACAAGGTTAGCAGGTCAGCGAATCTGGGCATCTCCTTTCTGCGCTAGTGTCTGCTTAACTCTTGTCTTCCCGCTTGCCTTGGCCTCTCTGGCCCAGATCCCTGCCTGCTACTTCCTGCTATTGAGCAGCCAAGGATTATACTGGCTAGAGGCAGGAGCTGGCAATCCTGGTGCCCGTGGCTCACAGCCATATGTTTTAGTCTCCTTCAGGAAGCTCTGCTAAGACACCATGGAAAGGGATATCTGACCCTTCCCTGCCGTGACCAAGGCACACTAGCACCCAGCAATGATATTCATAGGCAGCATCATCACTGTCATGCAGATCTCCAAGAGCAGAGGCAGCTTGGCATCAAGTACGGAGACCTTTGTGTAGAGGAGAGCACAAGAGGGGAGCCTTCGCCATATGATTGGTTTCCGGGAACTTCAAAAAACAAGTAACGTGTAAACACTTTGAACTCCCTCTGTCCAACCTCATACCTGACACACTCCTGCAACCGCACATGAACAAATAATTCCTCACAGGCGAACCGACTCTCTCTCTCTCTCTCATTCTCTCTCTTCCTCCCCGCCACCCCCACATGCTCACTATAACACACTGTTCTGGGTCCTCCTGGATCTACATCCACATACCTATTTGCACATATGCAGACTTAGGCTTAGGAAGCACACTCTTGTACAGCATCAGGAACGCACGCATGTAGGCAAGCAGGGGCACACACACGCACACGTGAGCGCACCCAGTACACAGTGGCTTGGAAGGTGCTAAGGGGTTTTCGAGGACTGTGTCCTACTTGCTCAAGTCCAGGGTGTTGTTCTTGTGGTGGGCGTGGCTAAGGAGCCCAGCGCTGCTTACTGGACAGTCCATTGGCACTTGGGCCTCCCCCTGCTGTCCTCACCAGTCTCCCATTCCCTGAACCATGCAGCTTCGGAGACCTGGGTAGCAACAAACTCTTCAGAAAAGCAATCAAGGCAGAAATGTCAATGTAACAGGACCACATGATTACGCCCCAGTAGTGCCCCAACCAAGGATGGCATTCGTTACCCCTCAGGTCTATACCCTAAAGCCCAGCGCTGCGCGCAGAGAATGGGGCAGGCCTGTGCCCCAGAATCCCTTGCCTCTTCTCCCTTCTACTTGGTCCCAGGGTGGTGGGGCGCCCAACCTGGCCTTCCTAGCCACCACCTGCCATCTGCAGCTGAGTTCCTGAGGCTTGTCCCCTGCACACATACCTCCTTTGCTGATAACTCCCTCCGAGTTCTCTCTCCAAGCCCTCCTGTCCCTGCCTTGCTGCTCTAGACTGCTTTCAACTCACACATGCCTCTGCGTCACTGCCTCTTTGCCTCTGCCTCTGCTTCCCAATTTCCCCCTCCTCCTCTTGAGGTTCACAGGCTGCACACCTCCCCATGCACCTCTTCACTTCTTCTGGGGAAATTACAACTGCCTCACCCTGGCCTAGCCCTTCTTATCTTCTCCAAATCTCCCTCTGCTCTCACCCTCTGCACACCTGGGATCTGTCAGTCCTCTGGTGAACACCAATCCCCATTTATCTAATCTGTTGTCTGCCTGCTCTGTGCCCAAGCCCCTCTGCTCCTTTTCTGTGCACAGGAGGTTTGTGACAAAGGTAGGAGGGAAGCGGCACTCCTTTCCTGCCTTCTGGTTTTATGACTGACATCCGATTGGTCTGGAAACGGCCTCTGCCCCCTTGGCCAAGACCACCTGAAGACCTTGGCTGGCTTGCTAGGCAGCAGCCCTGTGTTTTTCTGAGCAGGAAGGACTGCACATATGCGACCCACTATGCAGAAAAGCCTCCAGGGGGTGGCCGGATGTTTTGTTTCTCCATTCCTTGCCCACTTTGTTGATGTGTGCTTTCATTTGCATTCCAACAGGAACAGCCTTAAGGGAGGGGTAGTGAGGCTGCTTAGAGGTAGGCAGTTGGTGCTCACAGGCCAGCAGGGCCTCCTGGTGCCTCACTAACAGTGCATTTGCACCTGGGGTGCTGGGAAGCCTCTGGGCAGTGCCCATATGGTTTGGAGCTCTGTGACATGGCCAGGTACTAGGCGCCTCCTGCTGACTTGAGCCAGTGTTCCAACTGGAGTTGCCATAGCAAAAAGGGCACAGGGCCCCTTGGGGGTTTGCTGTAAGTTCTCACTAGTTCTCACAGGCCTTCGGGGATGCACAGGATGTGTAGAGCCGCACATCCCTCCCCTGACCATTCTGCTGGGAACGGCTTGGGCCAGGGTCCTAGGCAAATACACTTTCCACCTCCCCTCCTGCTCCATCTTCCCACATCCTGGTTGAACCCGTGTGACACAGCTCCCCACCGCCTCTGCCCTTGCCAGTCCTGGAAGTGGCTGGTGTATGGATCCGCCACCTCTCTCACAATCAACCTCATCTCTCTTGCTCAGAGCATAAGGGAGATACAAGGTTAGCAGGTCAGCGAATCTGGGCATCTCCTTTCTGCGCTAGTGTCTGCTTAACACTTGTCTTCCCGCTTGCCTTGGCCTCTCTGGTCCAGATCCCTGCCTGCTACTTCCTGCTATTGAGCAGCCAAGGATTATACTGGCTAGAGGCAGGAGCTGGCAATCCTGGTGCCCGTGGCTCACACCCATATGTTTTAGGCTCCTTCAGGAAGCTCTGCTAAGAAACCAGGGAAAGGGATATCTGACCCTTCCCTGCCGTGACCAAGGCACACTAGCACCCAGCAATGATATTCATAGGCAGCATCATCACTGTCATGCAGATCTCCAACAGCAGAGGCAGCTTGGCATCAAGTACGGAGACCTTTGTGTAGAGGACAGCACAAGAGGGGAGCCTTCTCCATATGATTGGTTTCCGGAAACTTCAAAAAACAAGTAACGTGTAAACACTTTGAACTCCCTCTGTCCAACCTCATACCTGACACACTCCTGCAACCGCACATGAACAAAAAATTCCTCACAGGCGAACCGACTCTCTCTCTCTCTCTTTCTCTCTCTTCCTCCCCGCCACCCCCACATGCTCACTATAACACACTGTGCCGGGTCCTCCTGGATCTACATCCACATACCTATTTGCACATATGCAGACTTAGGCTTAGGAAGCACACTCTTGTACAGCATCAGGAACGCACGCATGTAGGCAAGCAGGGGCACACACACGCACACGTGAGCGCACCCAGTACACAGTGGCTTGGAAGGTGCTAAGGGGTTTTCGAGGACTGTGTCCTACTTGCTCAAGTCCAGGGTGTTGTTCTCGTGGTGGGCGTGGCTAAGGAGCCCAGCGCTGCTTACTGGACAGTCCATTGGCATTTGGTCCTCCCCCTGCTGTCCTCACCAGTCTCCCATTCCCTGAACCATGCAGCTTCGGAGACCTGGGTAGCAACAAACTCTTCAGGAAAGCAATCAAGGCAGAAATGTCAATGTAACAGGACCACATGATTACGCCCCAGTAGTGCCCCAACCAAGGATGGCATTCGTTACCCCTCAGGTCTACACCCTAAAGCCCAGCGCTGCGCGCAGAGAATGGGGCAGGCCTGTGCCCCAGAATCCCTTGCCTCTTCTCCCTTCTACTTGGTCCCAGGGTGGTGGGGCGCCCAACCTGGCCTTCCTAGCCACCACCTGCCATCTGCAGCTGAGTTCCTGAGGCTTGTCCCCTGCACACATACCTCCTTTGCTGATAACTCCCTCCGAGTTCTCTCTCCTAGCCCTCTTTTCCCTGCCTTGCTGCTCTGGACTGCTTTCAACTCACACATGCCTCTGCGTCACTGCCTCTTTGCCTCTGCCTCTGCTTCCCAATTTCCCCCTCCTCCTCTTGAGGTTCACAGGCTGCACACCTCCCCATCCACCTCTTCACTTCTTCTGGGGAAATTACAACTGCCTCACCCTGGCCTAGCCCTTCTTATCTTCTCCAAATCTCCCTCTGCTCTCACCCTCTGCACACCTGGGATCTCTCAGCCCTCTGGTGAACACCAATCCCCATTTATCTAATCTGTTGTACGCCTGCTCTGTGCCCAAGCCCCTCTGCTCCTTTTCTGTGCACAGGAGGTTTGTGACAAAGGTAGGAGGGAAGCGGCACTCCTTTCCTGCCTTCTGGTTTTATGACTGACATCCGATTGGTCTGGAAACGGCCTCTGCCCCCTTGGCCAAGACCACCTGAAGACCTTGCCTGGCTTGCTAGGCAGCAGCCCTGTGTTTTTCTGAGCAGGAAGGACTGCACATATGCGACCCACTATGCAGAAAAGCCTCCAGGGGGTGGCCGGATGTTTTGTTTCTCCATTCCTTGCCCACTTTGTTGATGTGTGCTTTCATTTGCATTCCAACAGGAACAGCCTTAAGGGAGGGGTAGTGAGGCTGCTTAGAGGTAGGCAGTTGGTGCTCACAATCCAGCAGGGCCTCCTGGTGCCTCACTAACAGTGCATTTGCACCTGGGGTGCTGGGAAGCCTCTGGGCAGTGCCCATATGGTTTGGAGCTCTGTGACATGGCCAGGTACTAGGCGCCTCCTGCTGACTTGAGCCAGTGTTCCAACTGGAGTTGTCATAGCACAAAGGGCACAGGGCCCCTTGGGGGTTTGCTGTAAGTTCTCACTAGTTCTCACAGGCCTTCGGGGATGCACAGGATGTGTAGAGCCGCACATCCCTCCCCTGACCATTCTGCTGGGAACGGCTTGGGCCAGGGTCCTAGGCAAATACACTTTCCACCTCCCCTCCTGCTCCATCTTCCCACATCCTGGTTGAACCCGTGTGACACAGCTCCCCACCGCCTCTGCCCTTGCCAGTCCTGGAAGTGGCTGGTGTATGGATCCGCCACCTCTCTCACAATCAACCTCATCTCTCTTGCTCAGAGCATAAGGGAGATACAAGGTTAGCAGGTCAGCGAATCTGGGCATCTCCTTTCTGCGCTAGTGTCTGCTTAACTCTTGTCTTCCCGCTTGCCTTGGCCTCTCTGGCCCAGATCCCTGCCTGCTACTTCCTGCTATTGAGCAGCCAAGGATTATACTGGCTAGAGGCAGGAGCTGGCAATCCTGGTGCCCGTGGCTCACAGCCATATGTTTTAGGCTCCTTCAGGAAGCTCTGCTAAGACACCAAGGAAAGGGATATCTGACCCTTCCCTGCCGTGACCAAGGCACACTAGCACCCAGCAATGATATTCATAGGCAGCATCATCACTGTCATGCAGATCTCCAAGAGCAGAGGCAGCTTGGCATCAAGTACGGAGACCTTTGTGTAGAGGAGAGCACAAGAGGGGAGCCTTCGCCATATGATTGGTTTCCGGGAACTTCAAAAAGCAAGTAACGTGTAAACACTTTGAACTCCCTCTGTCCAACCTCATACCTGACACACTCCTGCAACCGCACATGAACAAAAAATTCCTCACAGGCGAACCGACTCTCTCTCTCTCTCATTCTCTCTCTTCCTCCCCGCCACCCCCACATGCTCACTATAACACACTGTGCTGGGTCCTCCTGGATCTACATCCACATACCTATTTGCACATATGCAGACTTAGGCTTAGGAAGCACACTCTTGTACAGCATCAGGAACACACGCATGTAGGCAAGCAGGGGCACACACACGCACACGTGAGCGCACCCAGTACACAGTGGCTTGGAAGGTGCTAAGGGGTTTTCGAGGACTGTGTCCTACTTGCTCAAGTCCAGGGTGTTGTTCTTGTGGTGGCCGTGGCTAAGGAGCCCAGCGCTGCTTACTGGACAGTCCATTGGCACTTGGGCCTCCCCCTGCTGTCCTCACCAGTCTCCCATTCCCTGAACCATGCAGCTTCGGAGACCTGGGTAGCAACAAACTCTTCGGTAAAGCAATCAAGGCAGAAATGTCAATGTAACAGGACCACATGATTACGCCCCAGTAGTGCCCCAACCAAGGATGGCATTCGTTACCCCTCAGGTCTATACCCTAAAGCCCAGCGCTGCGCGCAGAGAATGGGGCAGGCCTGTGCCCCAGAATCCCTTGCCTCTTCTCCCTTCTACTTGGTCCCAGGGTGGTGGGGCGCCCAACCTGGCCTTCCTAGCCACCACCTGCCATCTGCAGCTGAGTTCCTGAGGCTTGTCCCCTGCACACATACCTCCTTTGCTGATAACTCCCTCCGAGTTCTCTCTCCTAGCCCTCTTGTACCTGCCTTGCTGCTCTGGACTGCTTTCAACTCACACATGCCTCTGCGTCACTGCCTCTTTGCCTCTGCCTCTGCTTCCCAATTTCCCCCTCCTCCTCTTGAGGTTCACAGGCTGCACACCTCCCCAGGCACCTCTTCACTTCTTCTGGGGAAATTACAACTGCCTCACCCTGGCCTAGCCCTTCTTATCTTCTCCAAATCTCCCTCTGCTCTCACCCTCTGCACACCTGGGATCTCTCAGCCCTCTGGTGAACACCAATCCCCATTTATCTAATCTGTTGTCTGCCTGCTCTGTGCCCAAGCCCCTCTGCTCCTTTTCTGTGCACAGGAGGTTTGTGACAAAGGTAGGAGGGAAGCGGCACTCCTTTCCTGCCTTCTGGTTTTATGACTGACATCCGATTGGTCTGGAAACGGCCTCTGCCCCCTTGGCCAAGACCACCTAAAGACCTTGCCTGGCTTGCTAGGCAGCAGCCCTGTGTTTTTCTGAGCAGGAAGGACTGCACATATGCGACCCACTATGCAGAAAAGCCTCCAGGGGGTGGCCGGATGTTTTGTTTCTCCATTCCTTGCCCACTTTGTTGATGTGTGCTTTCATTTGCATTCCAACAGGAACAGCCTTAAGGGAGGGGTAGTGAGGCTGCTTAGAGGTAGGCAGTTGGTGCTCACAGGCCAGCAGGGCCTCCTGGTGCCTCACTAACAGTGCATTTGCACCTGGGGTGCTGGGAAGCCTCTGGGCAGTGCCCATATGGTTTGGAGCTCTGTGACATGGCCAGGTACTAGGCGCCTCCTGCTGACTTGAGCCAGTGTTCCAACTGGAGTTGTCATAGCACAAAGGGCACAGGGCCCCTTGGGGGTTTGCTGTAAGTTCTCACTAGTTCTCACAGGCCTTCGGGGATGCACAGGATGTGTAGAGCCGCACATCCCTCCCCTGACCATTCTGCTGGGAACGGCTTGGGCCAGGGTCCTAGGCAAATACACTTTCCACCTCCCCTCCTGCTCCATCTTCCCACATCCTGGTTGAACCCGTGTGACACAGCTCCCCACCGCCTCTGCCCTTGCCAGTCCTGGAAGTGGCTGGTGTATGGATCCGCCACCTCTCTCACAATCAACCTCATCTCTCTTGCTCAGAGCATAAGGGAGATACAAGGTTAGCAGGTCAGCGAATCTGGGCATCTCCTTTCTGCGCTAGTGTCTGCTTAACTCTTGTCTTCCCGCTTGCCTTGGCCTCTCTGGCCCAGATCCCTGCCTGCTACTTCCTGCTATTGAGCAGCCAAGGATTATACTGGCTAGAGGCAGGAGCTGGCAATCCTGGTGCCCGTGGCTCACAGCCATATGTTTTAGGCTCCTTCAGGAAGCTCTGCTAAGACACCAAGGAAAGGGATATCTGACCCTTCCCTGCCGTGACCAAGGCACACTAGCACCCAGCAATGATATTCATAGGCAGCATCATCACTGTCATGCAGATCTCCAAGAGCAGAGGCAGCTTGGCATCAAGTACGGAGACCTTTGTGTAGAGGAGAGCACAAGAGGGGAGCCTTCGCCATATGATTGGTTTCCGGAACTTCAAAAAACAAGTACGTGTAAACACTTTGAACTCCCTCTGTCCAACCTCATACCTGACACACTCCTGCAACCGCACATGAACAAAAAATTCCTCACAGGCGAACCGACTCTCTCTCTCTCTCATTCTCTCTCTTCCTCCCCGCCACCCCCACATGCTCACTATAACACACTGTGCTGGGTCCTCCTGGATCTATATCCACATACCTATTTGCACATATGCAGACTTAGGCTTAGGAAGCACACTCTTGTACAGCATCAGGAACACACGCATGTAGGCAAGCAGGGGCACACACACGCACACGTGAGCGCACCCAGTACACAGTGGCTTGGAAGGTGCTAAGGGGTTTTCGAGGACTGTGTCCTACTTGCTCAAGTCCAGGGTGTTGTTCTTGTGGTGGCCGTGGCTAAGGAGCCCAGCGCTGCTTACTGGACAGTCCATTGGCACTTGGGCCTCCCCCTGCTGTCCTCACCAGTCTCCCATTCCCTGAACCATGCAGCTTCGGAGACCTGTGTAGCAACAAACTCTTCAGAAAAGCAATCAAGGCAGAAATGTCAATGTAACAGGACCACATGATTACGCCCCAGTAGTGCCCCAACCAAGGATGGCATTCGTTACCCCTCAGGTCTATACCCTAAAGCCCAGCGCTGCGCGCAGAGAATGGGGCAGGCCTGTGCCCCAGAATCCCTTGCCTCTTCTCCCTTCTACTTGGTCCCAGGGTGGTGGGGCGCCCAACCTGGCCTTCCTAGCCACCACCTGCCATCTGCAGCTGAGTTCCTGAGGCTTGTCCCCTGCACACATACCTCCTTTGCTGATAACTCCCTCCGAGTTCTCTCTCCTAGCCCTCCTGTCCCTGCCTTGCTGCTCTAGACTGCTTTCAACTCACACATGCCTCTGCGTCACTGCCTCTTTGCCTCTGCCTCTGCTTCCCAATTTCCCCCTCCTCCTCTTGAGGTTCACAGGCTGCACACCTCCCCATGCACCTCTTCACTTCTTCTGGGGAAATTACAACTGCCTCACCCTGGCCTAGCCCTTCTTATCTTCTCCAAATCTCCCTCTGCTCTCACCCTCTGCACACCTGGGATCTCTCAGCCCTCTGGTGAACACCAATCCCCATTTATCTAATCTGTTGTCTGCCTGCTCTGTGCCCAAGCCCCTCTGCTCCTTTTCTGTGCACAGGAGGTTTGTGACAAAGGTAGGAGGGAAGCGGCACTCCTTTCCTGCCTTCTGGTTTTATGACTGACATCCGATTGGTCTGGAAACGGCCTCTGCCCCCTTGGCCAAGACCACCTGAAGACCTTGGCTGGCTTGCTAGGCAGCAGCCCTGTGTTTTTCTGAGCAGGAAGGACTGCACATATGCGACCCACTATGCAGAAAAGCCTCCAGGGGGTGGCCGGATGTTTTGTTTCTCCATTCCTTGCCCACTTTGTTGATGTGTGCTTTCATTTGCATTCCAACAGGAACAGCCTTAAGGGAGGGGTAGTGAGGCTGCTTAGAGGTAGGCAGTTGGTGCTCACAGGCCAGCAGGGCCTCCTGGTGCCTCACTAACAGTGCATTTGCACCTGGGGTGCTGGGAAGCCTCTGGGCAGTGCCCATATGGTTTGGAGCTCTGTGACATGGCCAGGTACTAGGCGCCTCCTGCTGACTTGAGCCAGTGTTCCAACTGGAGTTGCCATAGCAAAAAGGGCACAGGGCCCCTTGGGGGTTTGCTGTAAGTTCTCACTAGTTCTCACAGGCCTTCGGGGATGCACAGGATGTGTAGAGCCGCACATCCCTCCCCTGACCATTCTGCTGGGAACGGCTTGGGCCAGGGTCCTAGGCAAATACACTTTCCACCTCCCCTCCTGCTCCATCTTCCCACATCCTGGTTGAACCCGTGTGACACAGCTCCCCACCGCCTCTGCCCTTGCCAGTCCTGGAAGTGGCTGGTGTATGGATCCGCCACCTCTCTCACAATCAACCTCATCTCTCTTGCTCAGAGCATAAGGGAGATACAAGGTTAGCAGGTCAGCGAATCTGGGCAACTCCTTTCTGCGCTAGTGTCTGCTTAACACTTGTCTTCCCGCTTGCCTTGGCCTCTCTGGCCCAGATCCCTGCCTGCTACTTCCTGCTATTGAGCAGCCAAGGATTATACTGGCTAGAGGCAGGAGCTGGCAATCCTGGTGCCCGTGGCTCACAGCCATATGTTTTAGGCTCCTTCAGGAAGCTCTGCTAAGAAACCAGGGAAAGGGATATCTGACCCTTCCCTGCCGTGACCAAGGCACACTAGCACCCAGCAATGATATTCATAGGCAGCATCATCACTGTCATGCAGATCTCCAAGAGCAGAGGCAGCTTGGCATCAAGTACGGAGACCTTTGTGTAGAGGAGAGCACAAGAGGGGAGCCTTCTCCATATGATTGGTTTCCGGGAACTTCAAAAAACAAGTAACGTGTAAACACTTTGAACTCCCTCTGTCCAACCTCATACCTGACACACTCCTGCAACCGCACATGAACAAAAAATTCCTCACAGGCGAACCGACTCTCTCTCTCTCTCTTTCTCTCTCTTCCTCCCCGCCACCCCCACATGCTCACTATAACACACTGTGCCGGGTCCTCCTGGATCTACATCCACATACCTATTTGCACATATGCAGACTTAGGCTTAGGAAGCACACTCTTGTACAGCATCAGGAACGCACGCATGTAGGCAAGCAGGGGCACACACACGCACACGTGAGCGCACCCAGTACACAGTGGCTTGGAAGGTGCTAAGGGGTTTTCGAGGACTGTGTCCTACTTGCTCAAGTCCAGGGTGTTGTTCTCGTGGTGGGCGTGGCTAAGGAGCCCAGCGCTGCTTACTGGACAGTCCATTGGCACTTGGGCCTCCCCTTGCTGTCCTCACCAGTGTCCCATTCCCTGAACCATGCAGCTTCGGAGACCTGGGTAGCAACAAACTCTTCGGGAAAGCAATCAAGGCAGAAATGTCAATGTAACAGGACCACATGATTATGCCCCAGTAGTGCCCCAACCAAGGATGGCATTCGTTACCCCTCAGGTCTACACCCTAAAGCCCAGCGCTGCGCGCAGAGAATGGGGCAGGCCTGTGCCCCAGAATCCCTTGCCTCTTCTCCCTTCTACTTGGTCCCAGGGTGGTGGGGCGCCCAACCTGGCCTTCCTAGCCACCACCTGCCATCTGCAGCTGAGTTCCTGAGGCTTGTCCCCTGCACACATACCTCCTTTGCTGATAACTCCCTCCGAGTTCTCTCTCCTAGCCCTCCTGTCCCTGCCTTGCTGCTCTGGACTGCTTTCAACTCACACATGCCTCTGCGTCACTGCCTCTTTGCCTCTGCCTCTGCTTCCCAATTTCCCCCTCCTCCTCTTGAGGTTCACAGGCTGCACACCTCCCCATGCACCTCTTCACTTCTTCTGGGGAAATTACAACTGCCTCACCCTGGCCTAGCCCTTCTTATCTTCTCCAAATCTCCCTCTGCTCTCACCCTCTGCACACCTGGGATCTCTCAGTCCTCTGGTGAACACCAATCCCCATTTATCTAATCTGTTGTCTGCCTGCTCTGTGCCCAAGCCCCTCTGCTCCTTTTCTGTGCACAGGAGGTTTGTGACAAAGGTAGGAGGGAAGCGGCACTCCTTTCCTGCCTTCTGGTTTTATGACTGACATCCGATTGGTCTGGAAACGGCCTCTGCCCCCTTGGCCAAGACCACCTGAAGACCTTGGCTGGCTTGCTAGGCAGCAGCCCTGTGTTTTTCTGAGCAGGAAGGACTGCACATATGCGACCCACTATGCAGAAAAGCCTCCAGGGGGTGGCCGGATGTTTTGTTTCTCCATTCCTTGCCCACTTTGTTGATGTGTGCTTTCATTTGCATTCCAACAGGAACAGCCTTAAGGGAGGGGTAGTGAGGCTGCTTAGAGGTAGGCAGTTGGTGCTCACAGGCCAGCAGGGCCTCCTGGTGCCTCACTAACAGTGCATTTGCACCTGGGGTGCTGGGAAGCCTCTGGGCAGTGCCCATATGGTTTGGAGCTCTGTGACATGGCCAGGTACTAGGCGCCTCCTGCTGACTTGAGCCAGTGTTCCAACTGGAGTTGCCATAGCCAAAAGGGCACAGGGCCCCTTGGGGGTTTGCTGTAAGTTCTCACTAGTTCTCACAGGCCTTCGGGGATGCACAGGATGTGTAGAGCCGCACATCCCTCCCCTGACCATTCTGCTGGGAACGGCTTGGGCCAGGGTCCTAGGCAAATACACTTTCCACCTCCCCTCCTGCTCCATCTTCCCACATCCTGGTTGAACCCATGTGACACAGCTCCCCACCGCCTCTGCCCTTGCCAGTCCTGGAAGTGGCTGGTGTATGGATCCGCCACCTCTCTCACAATCAACCTCATCTCTCTTGCTCAGAGCATAAGGGAGATACAAGATTAGCAGGTCAGCGAATCTGGGCATCTCCTTTCTGCGCTATTGTCTGCTTAACTCTTGTCTTCCCGCTTGCCTTGGCCTCTCTGACCCAGATCCCTGCCTGCTACTTCCTGCTATTGAGCAGCCAAGGATTATACTGGCTAGAGGCAGGAGCTGGCAATCCTGGTGCCCGTGGCTCACAGCCATATGTTTAAGGCTCCTACAGGAAGCTCTGCTAAGACACTAGGGAAAGGGATATCTGACCCTTCCCTGCCTCGACCAAGGCACACTAGCACCCAGCAACAGTATTCATAGGCGTCATTGTCACTGTCATGCAGATCTCCAAGAGCAAAGGCAGCTAGGTATCCCGGGCCTCAAGTCCGGAGACCTTTGTGCAGAGGACAGCACAAAAGGGGAGACTTTGCCAAATGATTGGTGTCTGGGAACTTCAAATAAGCACGTAATCATGCACACAATTGGAACTCCCTATGTCCAACCTCATACATGACACACTCATACAACCGCACATGAATAAAGAATTCCTCATAGGCGAGATGACTCTCTCTCTCTCTCTTTCTCTTTCTCCCTTCCCGCCACCTCCACATGCTCACTCATAACACACTGTGCCGGGTCCTCCTGGATCTACATCCACATACCTATTTACACATACACAGACTTTGGCTTAGTAAGCACACCCATGTACAGCATCAGGAACAAACACACACGAATGTAAGCAAGCACGGGCACACATATGAACATTCGAGCGCACCCAGTACACAGTGGCTTGGAAGGTGCTAAAGGGTTTCAGGGGACTGTCCTACTTGCTCAAGTCAAGGGTGATATTCTTGTGGTGGGCGTGGCTAAGGAGCCCAGCGCTGCTTACTGGCCAGTCCATTGGCACTTGTGCCTCCCGCTGCTGTCCTCACCAGTATCCTGTTCCCTCAACCATGCAGCTTGGGTGACCTGGGTAGCAACAAACTTTGGGGGAAAGAAATCAAGGGAGAAATGGGAATGCAACAGGACCACAGGATTAGGCCCCCAGTAGTGCCCCAACCTGGGAAGGCATTCATTACCGCTCAGGTCTACACCAAGAAGCATGGAGCTGCAAGCAGAGAGCGGGGCAGGCCTGTGTGCCAGAATCCCTTGCCTCTTCTTCCTTCTCTTGGTCCCAAGGTGGTGGGGTGCCCATCGTGATCGTCCAACCTCGCCTTTCTTGTATGGTGCAAGTCAGTTCGCTTTTTGGCAGGAACTGACCAGGAGGGCCTCCTAACGGAGGCTCAACCTGCCCACCTTGATCTTGGGTCTGCTACTTTTGCTTCTTCACAGGAGCCAGCGGATCAGCTTAGGAGATCTCCATTTTGTAAGTCTTTTAAATATCAGGCCTGTGTGTATTGTTTCTTCTGTTTTATTGGAATTGTTTTACCTCTTGTTATTTTGTGGACTGCACAACTGACGAGACTGATAGGCATGGGCAACGTCCCTTCCACTCCCGTGGACTTGACTTTAGCCCACTGGAAGGAAGTTACTCACAATAATAGTGTAGAGATCAAGAAACGAAAGTGGTGACTCTCTGCTCTTCTGAGTGGCTCACTTTCAAGATGGGTGGCCACCAGAAGGGACTTTTGACTTGAGTACAATTCTCAAAGTAGAGGACTATGTTTTTAATTCCTTACATAGTCACTTCGAAAAAGTTGGTAGATATCACCTTCTCTGGGCCCCTCCTGTGAGTCCGTCCCTTCTCCTTTTGTGTGAAAACTCATTTTGTTTTTTAAACACAAAGAGAAGTTCAACCACCTGTCACTCATGGTCTCAATTACTTGTGGTAATACTCAGTTAGCTGCTGTTACTGTGGTGGCACTTACTAAAAACTTCATAGAGTATATTAATCAGCTTATAATGTCATGATAGTATTACCATATTACTGTACAGTATTAGAAAACAGATACACAGCAGATAGTGCTTAGAAAATTTCTAAGTACTGTATGTAAGCATTTAGGTTCTTTTTTTTTTTTTTTTTGGCCAGTCCTGGGCCTTGGACTAATGATTTCTCATTAGTATTACCAGGAGGGTTATATACTTAATTTAATGTTGTTTTTATTTTGCCAGTTCTGAGGCTTGAACTCAGGGCTTGAGCACTGTCCCTGAGCTGCTTTTATTCACACACACACACACACACAGCACTACTTCCACCTTTTTCTGTTTATGTGGTGGGGAGGAATGGAACCCAGGGCTTCATGCATGCTAGGTGAGCACTCTGCCGCTAAGCCACATTGCTAGTCGAATATGTTGGGTCTATTTATGATTGTTCATTATGCCAGTCCTGAGGCTTGAACTCAGGGCTTGGGTGCTGTTCTTGTGCTGAAGGCTAGCAGACTATCATTTGAACCACAGGTCCACTTCCAGCTTTTTTTGGTAGTTATTTGGAGATGAGTCTCATAGACTTTCCTGCCTGGATGGATTTGAGCTGTGAGTCTCAGCTCATAAGCTTCTGAGAAGTTAGGATTACAGGTGAGAGCCACTGGCACTTAGCAGCTACTTTTTTGTTTTTGTGTTGTTGTTTTTACAAACTGATTGTAAAGATAAATTACAATATTTTAAGTGATGAACTGCTTTTCCTAATTCAAGTATTTTGGCATATTTTCTAGTTAATCAGTTATGTAGATGTAAAACAATACTTGGAAGATTGTTTATGTGTTTATTATGTGGAAGACAGCAATTTGCTTTCCATAATCGTTCATTCACTTGTGAAATATCTTTTCCTTCTGTAAACCAGTCTAAAGCTACAAAAATAGGTATTGAACTATTAGAATCTTATTAAACCATGTATCGTGCTCTCTCTCCTCTCCTCTCCTCTCCTGTCCTCCCCTCCCTTCCCCTCTCCTCCCCTCCACTCCTCTCCCCTGTCCTCCCCCTTTTCTCTCCTCTCCTCTCCCACCACCTGTAGTAACAAGGTTTGAATTCAAGGCTTCATCCTGGCATGTATGCCCACTCAGCTGGTATTCTGCCACTTACACATCTAGCCCAGCATTTCACTGGTTAATTGGAGATGGAGTCTTTTGGACTTTACTGAATGGGCTGGCTTTGAACCCTGACCCTCTGCATCTCAGCTTGCTGAGTATCCAGGTTTACCGGTATGAGCCCCAGGTGCCTGGCTAAATCATGTGTTTTAATTTTAACACATTTTGTTATGTTCAATGTACATGGCTTAGAAATACATAATGACAGTAGTTTGTATGCAGCAAACTACATTATTCTTAGAGAATTAGAGAACTAGAGTGCACATTTTGGTATTGAGATGTTCTTTAAAAAAATAAATGAGTAGAACCCTTGAAAGGACAATGAAATATAATATGATGGTCCCATATGTATATGAAGAAGTGTGATGTAAAACACAATGAGTTGCATGGTCCTAGATGCTATGAATTCTGAGGATCCAACAATGAGGTTTGAGCTTTCATACAGCTCGGCTTTCTAAAAATTGTTGGTAATTGATCTTACATTAATTATCTCATTTCATTCCTAAAACATCCTGAATATTAGATCGGGTATGTATTGAAATCATAATTTGCGTATAAGAAAACATGGCTTAATGTATGGATCTGTGACCCCTCTGTATATCACTTTGACAATAAATAAGTAATTATATATATTTTTTTTAAAAAAAAGGAAAACACATTGAGAGGCTGCTGGCTACTCCAAGTGGAGGTGATGGTGTCTTTCTAATTATAAGGCTGAGTTTTTTGCTGGCACATGGTAGCTGTGAGGATTATTCTAAAATAAGATTCCTGATCAAAGATGGCCTTTAGAACTTTTGATAACATTGAAAACTACTAGGTCTATCATGATTGCTCTCAACCAACTAATTATGCCTATTTAGAAGTAATAATTATATGAGAGTTCAGCATTTTCCATTTTCTGAAAAACAAGAAATGTAAGGTTAGGACTCATTTTCTCTATACTGATGATGATGTAGGAGCTCAATGTAGTTCAGTGCCAATGTGATCCTTTTAAATAGGACCATATGAAGTTCTGCCTGATGCTTTGCTCATTTGAGCTAAATTTAAAAATTGAAGTGTTAGGGTCTTTTTTTAATAAGTTAGCAACATATTTCTAACAAATTTTTAATCTTTTATTGGAAAACTAGCATTTTGTGGATTCTTTGTTGTTGTTATTGTTTGTGGGGCATGAACGCAGGTGCTGACCCTGAGTTCACTCACTATCTTCCTTTCTCTCTTTCTTTCTTCCTCTCTTTCTTTTCTCCCCTTCCTTCCTTCCTTCCTTCCTTCCTTCCTTCCTTCCTTCCTTCCTTCCTTCCTTCCTTCCTTCATTGCCAGTCCTGGACTCAGGTCCTGAGCACTGTCCCAGGCTTTTGTTTTTGTTTTGCTCAAGGCTAGTACACTACCACTTGAGCCATTGCTCCACTTCTTGCTTTTTGCTATATGTGGTGGTGAGGAATTGAACCCATGGCTTCATGTATACAAGGCAAGCACTCTACCACTAGGCCATATTCCCAGCCTTTCTTCCTTTCCTTTCAAGGCTAGTCCTCTGTCTCTTTGAGCCACAGTGCATCTTCCAGGTTTTTGTTTTTGTTTTTTTTGTAGTTAATTGGAGATGAGACTCTTTAACAGACATTCTTGTCTTCACTGGCATTCAACCATGATCCTCAAAGGTCAGCCTTCTGAGTAGCTAGGATGACAGACAGGCATGAGCCACCAGCACCCTGTACATTGGGACACTTCTAAAATGTATGTCTTATGCTTAAATACCTCTTCTCCACTGCCTTATGGAAGGAGCCCAAATTGACCCCAGCTTCTTTTTAATTTTCACAATGCTAATGGCATTCAGCAGCAGGAATTCCTGGTTTCTAGAGAGTTGTTCTCTTCCTGTGTTCCTGTCTCTGTCTCTTCTTCCTGGAATCTTCCCCATTGGTATCTGCCTGTCAAATGGCTACCCATTCTTAATGAACTACTCAGATGTGAAGTTGAAATGATAAATCTTTGCTTTCCTTGGCCAGCCCCGCCCCACCCTGGCGGTTTCCTGTTGTTTCTGCTTGGGGCACTGGAAGGCTCAGGCCAGGGCAGGACGGGCGATGGATGGGGGGCTGGGTGGGGCAGAGCGGACAGGCGGGACAGAGGCAGTGGAGTCAAAACAGGGTAAAATGATACACGGGTGTGCAATTTGCAAGCTGGGGGTTCTGGGTGCTGAGTGCTAAATACTAGGTAACTGGGTGCTGGGTACTGGGTGCTGGGTGGTTGCGTGCTGGGTGACTGGGTGCTTGGTAGCTGGGTGTTGAGTAGCTGGATGGTGTGGTCTGAGTAGTTGGGTGCTGGGTACTGGTTAGATGGGTGCTGGGTGCTAGGTACTAGGTGCCTGGGGTCTGAGTAGCAGGGTTCTGGGAACTGGGTGCTCAGTAGCTGGGTACTGGGTGCTGGCTAGCTGGGTGGCTGGGTTCTGGGTGCTGGGTACTGGGTGCTGGGTAGCTGGGTACTGGGTGCTGGGTGTCTGGGTGCTGAGTAGCTGGGTGCTGGGGGCTGGTTGGCTGGGTGCTGGGTACTGGGTGATGGGTGCTGAGTGGTTGTGTCCTGGTGCTGGGTGGCTGGGTACTAGGTGCTGGATTAGGTGCTGGATAGCTGGGTAGCTGGGTGGCTGGGTGCTGAGTAGCTGGGTACTGGGTGCTGGGTGTCTGGGTGCTGAGTAGCTGGGTGCTGGGGGCTGGTTGGCTGGGTGCTGGGTACTGGGTGATGGGTGCTGAGTGGTTGTGTCCTGGTGCTGGGTACTGGTTGGCTGGGTACTAGGTGCTGGATTAGGTGCTGGGTAGCTGGGTAGCTGAGTGGCTGGGTGCTGAGTAGCTGGGTACTGGACGCTGATTGGCTAGGTACTAGGTACTGGGTGCTGGGTGGTTGGCGGCTGGGTGCTAGGTACTGGGTTGAGTAGCTGGGTGGCTGGGTGCTGACTAGCTGGATGCTGAGGTCCAAATAACTGGATACTGGGTGCTGAGTAGCTGAGTGCTGGGTTGCTGGGTACTTGGTGCTGGGTACCTGGGTGGTGAATAGCTGGGTGCTGGGGACTGGGTGCTGGGTGGCTAGGTACTGAGTCGCTGGGTGCTGGGTACTGGTTGGGTGCTTAGTAGTTGCATGATGGGTAATGGGGGCTAGGTGCTGAGTAGCTGCATGCTGAAGGCTGGCATCTGGGTGCTGAGTAGCTGGGTGCTGGGTGGCTGGGTGCTGGGTACTGGGTAGCTGGGTACTGGCTGGCTGGGATGCTGGGTACTGGGTGCTGGGTGGCTGGGTGCTGAGTAGCTGGGGACTGGATGCTGATTGGCTGGGTGTTGGTACTGGGTGCTGGGGGGTTAGGTGCTGGGTGGCTGGGTACTTGGTAGCTGGGTAGCTGTGTGGGTGGCTGGTTGCTGGGTAGCTGGGTAGTGGGTGGCTGGGTGCTGGGTACTGGTTCGCTGGGTGCTGAGGGCACTGAGGGTTGAGTACCTGGGTGCTCAGTACTGGGTGCTGAGTAGGTGAGTGCTGGCTGGGTACTGGGGGTTGGGGTGCTGAGTACCTGGGTGCTGAGGGCTGAGAACCTGGGTGGCTGGGTAATGGGTGCTGGGTGCTGAGTAGCTGGGTGCCGGGTGGCTGGGTGCCCGGGCCGGGATTCGAGCCCCAGTCCCCCTCCTCCCCGCCCTCCCCTAGGCCCCTTGCCTGTCCGTGTGTCCGTCTGTCCGTCTCTCTCTCAGTTGTCCCTGTGTCCACCCGTCTGTCTGTCTGCCTCGGTTTCCCTGCCCATCCGTCTGTCCGTCTGTCTGTCCCCCAGGCCTGGGACCCTGTGCGCCTGTCGCTCTGTGCGTCCGTCCATCTGTCTACGTTCATTGGTCCCTGTCTGTCCGTCCATCGGTCTGTCTCCTTGTCTGTCTGTCCGTCTGCCCATCTGTCTGTCCATCTGTCTCTCGCTGCATGTCAGTCTGTCCATCTGTCTCCCTGTTCGTCCATCTGTCCGTCTGTCTGTCCATCCGTCTGTCTGCCGTCCGACTGTCTCTGTGTCTGTCACACTGCTTGTGTGTCCGTCTGTGTGTCCGTCTGTCTGTCTGTCCGTCTGTCTGTCCATCTGTCTCTCTCCCTGTCTCCCTATTTGTCCATCTGTCCTCCCTGTTCGTCCGTCTGTGTCTCTGTCTTTCCATCTGTGTCTTTTCGTCCATCTGTCTGTCCATCTGTCCGTCTGTCAGTCTCCCTGTCCATCCGTCCATCTATGTCTGTCTGTCCATTTGTCCGTCTCCCTGTCTGTCTTTCCATCTGTCCGTCCATCCGACTGTCTCCTTGTCTGTCTGTCTGTCTGTCTCCCTGTCTGTCTATCTCCCTGTCCATCTGTCTGTGTCTCTCTAGCTGCCTGACTGTCCCACAGCCGGTCTAACCGTCTGTCTGTCTGTTTGTCTGTCTGTGTTAGTTCCTGTTCCTGTCTGTGTGTCTCCCTCCCTGTCTCTGTGTCCACCCGTCTGTCCGTCTCTCCCTTCCCCTGTGGGCAGCCGAAGCGACAGACAGTGAGCCAGGCCCTGCGGGCCAGAGAGTGACCAAGCACCCAGCACCCCTCACGGAGGCACGGGAGGAGGACTGAGCGCCTAGCACACACACAGGAGGACTGAGCACCCAGCACCTCGTGTGGAGGAACGGGAGGAGAACTGAGCACCCAGCGCCTCCTGTGGATTCATGGGAGGAGGACTGAGCATGCAGGCCCTCGTGTGGGACACAGGACTAACTGCCCAGCACCCACATGAGAAGACTGAGCACCCAGCACTTTGTGTGGAGGCACGGGAGGACTGAGCACCCAGCACCTCATATGCAGACACCGGGGGAGGACTGAGCACCCAGCACTAACAAAGGAAGACTGAGCACCCAGCACCTTGTGTGGAGACGCCAGGGGGGACTGAGCACCCAGCATCTTGTGTGGAGATGCCGGGGGAGGACTGAGCACCCAGCACCCACGCAGGAGGACTCAGTACCCTAACCCTGGGTACGTGTGTGCATGCGGGGGGGGGGGGCTGGGGTGACCCGGGCGGCGCCATGATCAGGGCCCAGGCTGCAGGCTCAGTTCCACCACGGGCCATGGCTCCGCCTCCTCCTCCTCCTCCTCCTCCTCCT
>NW_025961508.1:0-46034 GCF_023159225.1 Perognathus longimembris pacificus
CCCAGTTATGATTAAGCTGCAGGTGACTGTGAAAAACTTTGCGGCTGCTGTTCACTGCTGGCTCACGCCTGTAATCCTGGCTACTCAGTAGGTGGAGATCTGAGAATTGCAGTTCAAAGCCAGCCTAGTCAGCAAAGTCTATGAGACTCTTATCTCCAACAAACTAAGAAAAAGCTGGAAAAGGCACTGTGGCTCAAGTGGTAGAACGCTAGCCTTGAGCACAGAGAGGCTCAGGGATAGCACCCCAAGACCCTGAGTCCAAGCCCCGGGACTGGGGATATAAAAGGACTACTGCCTGTAATTTCTTATAGTTTGCGGTTGGTTTTTGTCTCATGATAACTAGTTAAGGCACAGTTTAGACTTTTCAATTTTCAGGTTATACAGCATAAAAGCTTTTAGTATTTGTATTTAGTATTTGTATTTGACCATCTTTGAGATATATTATTTTTTCAGTGAAGGCTTTTGATGAGAAGACAAAGCGTGGATGTTTGACATTGTGTGTTTCATCCTGAGTAGTTGAGAAAGACCTCAGAAGTAAGATATCAAGGGAAGAACTTTTCCAGGACAGGAATGAAATCACAGCTGCCCCTGCCCCATAGAGATGATGTTAATTTCCCCGACAGTGGGTAGGGTAGGTATAGGACTTCACAAATCACACCTGGCAGGAAAGGAGCATCTTTTGAATATACAAAAAAATCCAGTACACGGGCTGTGTGTATGTGGGGAGCTTAAATTTTATTTGGAAGATTCATAACAAACTTGGTAATATGTTGAAAAGTGACCACACCGAGTTCTATTTCCAGAGGAGATACTATTGTTTTTATGATGCTTCATGTAGGCCAGTGATTGAACTCTTGTCATCTGGGAAAAAGCTATTATCCTTAAGAGTTTGCTGTATATTCCCTGGGATGATTATTACAGACTTTGTTTTTCCATCTTGCTTTTTTTGGGGTCAGTCCTGGGCCTTGGACTCAGGGCCTGAGCACTGTCCCTGCTTCTTCCCGCTCAATGCTAGAACTCCTGCCACCTGAGCCACAGCGCCCCTTCTGGCCGTTTTCCATATATGTGGTGCTGGGGAATCGAACAGAGAGCTTCTTGCCACTAGGCCATATTCCCAGCCCTGTTTTTCCATCTTAAGTGATAAATGAATAATAAACAGCAATTCTCTTGGGTTGTTGTTTATTGGTTGCTCTATCACCTGCTTTCCTTCTTGCCACCACTAGAACTCTGCATTACATCAGTTTTTACCTGGCTCCTTGGGAGGGAACTCTGAAGGGGCACATTCAAACACACAGACCAGATGGGGTTTTTGGTGAGTTACAGAAATAAACTCAGTTCTGCTTGTCCAATAACAAGGACATCACCCAAACGCAGGCTTTGTGTTAAAAGATTCTGGAGAAAACCAGCTGATGCAGGATTATCTTAGGGAATGAGCTGGCTGGCCAAAAGGGCTTAGAAAGAAGATATGGCACTTCCCACCTGATTTGGCTGGAACCTCTGTTCGCCATGTGTGACTAAGACTTGTCACCCAGACATCTGTTTGCAGGACAGAGTGAGACAAGTGTGACCTCAACTCAGTTCCTGTGGACACATGCCCATCCATTGAAGTTGACACTCTTGATGACAGGCTGAGTCTCAGAGCCAAGGGTCGGTAGCAAAGAAGCAAATTTGTGTTGTTTGTACTCACTGATGGCTTCTGCTAGAACTCAGGTCTTACTGGGGTTTTCCCCAGGTAGCCTCTGTGGGAAGGCTTTGAGGACGATTTATTGAATGGCTTCTCACAGTAGGAGAGGCTCTTTGTGATTTACTTTCTATAACTAGGAGAGTTTTAAGTGCTAGCAATCTTAGGATTTGTCCCCTGGGCAGAGGGACTCCAGAGCTAGAAGCCTCATAAGGAATCCAGAATGAGCTGGATATGTCTAGACTGCAATCTTAGATCTGATACTAATAATGGTGTGACTGTGATCAAATGAATGCACTTCATTTTTTCACCAGGAAAAAAAAAGAGTAGAAATTCCTTCTCCATTGTACGATTTATGTAAATTGTTTGGCATATTAGTGTTTAGAGCTTAAATAATACTTCTGTTTTTTTTTGTGTTGGTTTTTTTTTTTGTAAGTTTCTCAGAAAGACTAGGCAAATTCTCTTACCACTAAGCTGCACCCACAGTTCATTAGTCTTTTTCTTACATTCCTTCCTCTGCTCCACAGAGGAACAAGTGGGAAATGTTGCAAAAGTTGCTCAGAACCTAAAGCTAATGTACATGGCGGTTAGTTAAACATCTGTAGGTCATTTATAAAGATATCTTGCCTGTCAGTATCTCTTGGTGTTGTAGCAGTGGAATTTGGGGTTTTCATGATACCTAGTTTTGTCTCCAAAGTAGTTCACCAAAATGACAGGGGAAACAGGACCATTTAGACCGAAGCAATACCGGGTAGAAAGACTTGGATTTATTGGGCATGGACTTAGTAAAGAGTGTCTTTACAGCTTCAATATGAGATGTTTACCAAAATGAGTGTCTTCTCCATCTGACTCGTAGACCTATTCAAATCAGATTTATTTATACAGTGATATTTATAACATAAAATTGGACAGTCATTATTATATCATCTTTGTCCTCAGTAGAAAGGCATATTTACCTTTTTTGTAAGATCAAGAGACGCTCTAGAAAACCAAAAGAAAATTTTCTTTTAAGAACCCCAAATAATTCATCAAAGCTATGTTTAGCAGACTTGCGTTAGCAATGGCAGAGACAAGGAAATAACAGCTGCTATTTTGTGGCTTGATCCCTGTCATACCTGACTGTCTCTAAGAGAGTAACTTGGCTCATCACTATGGCTACAGAATTCTACTTCAGGTTGTGTTCTTTGGATCTTCCATGAAGTATGCATAAAGCAGGCATATTTACAGAAAGGTTTCTCTGTCCAGCCAATGAAGAACGAGGGAATGGATACACCATTCAAGTGATAAGAACTCATTCATCAGTACCATTGGCCTCCTCAGCCTATTAGGTGTTGAAAAGATATGTCCCCAGCCATCCAGAGGACCATGCAGAGATCATCACAGACAGGAGAAGAAGGTTCAAAAGGAGGTTTATTAGTGGGGCCATAGTTCCCATGGGAGAGGGAGCTACATGGTGTCTGCACCTTATCCAGGTGGCAGCTTCTCTCTCTGGGGGTAAAGGGGAAGTAGATAGGTAGTGAGTAGGAGTGGCTCATTAGGTATGGGTGGATCTGGGGGCTAGTGGGAGGAGCTGAGGACCTGAGGCTAAGGAAATGCAAACAGGTATAAGAACCTCTGTGGTGTCATCCATGAAGAATAGGAAATGAAGAAAGCCACCTTGGCTTTTTCATTCACATGTTACACAATCTTGTGCAAATCATTTCCACATATGCTTTTTACAAACTGGTCATATCATTGTACGTAAGAGCTGGGCAATAACGACTTAGCATCTTAGTCAATTCTCTACCTAGCATAAATTCTAAACAGTACCAGATTTTGGGATTTTTTTGGGGGGGGGGCAAATGAGGCAGACTTGCCCTGCATCCTCATGGAGTTTCTAGTTCCATGAAGATGACACCAAATGTTAATTTGAAAAGGACTTTCCATGTGGGATAAGCAAAATCAAGAGGAGTACATTTTGGAGCTTATAACCTAAATCTATGAAATGTTTACAATATGGGAATTTGTTTAATGGTTTGGTGGTAGAGAAAGAAACTATACTTATGTTTCAGAAATTCATAATAGAAGAAAATATGGCTCCTGAGAAAATCTGTAGGAATGGATAGAAAGTTTGTTGGTTGCCTTTTGAATTTCTAAGAATTGATGGATAGGTAGATAAAGGTACACTGGTAGCTGATCTGCTGATATTCCAAATGAAAGAAACATGATATTTTTTTTTTTTGGTCCATGGGGCTTGAACTCTGGGCCTGGGCACTGTCCCTGTGCTCTTCAGCTCTACTCCCTGAGCCACTTTCTAAACATGATTTTTAATATAGAATGGACAGCCTGTTCTATATGATGGTAGTCTACTCTATTCTATGAATAGTGAGAATAAAGTTGAGAACTTCTTGTGTGGAGTGTTTAACAGCTACAGGTAAAAAGTGAGACTAGAAGCCATCTGGTGGTGGCTCAGTTATAATTCTAGCTTCTTAGGAGATTGCAATCTGAAGGTTGGGATTCAAAGCCAGCCTAGGCAGGAACTTCCATGATCTCTCACCTTCAATAGCCACCAAAAAGCCAAAGTAGAGCTGTGCGTCAAGTGATAGAAAGCCAGCCTTGAGCGAAAAGTTTAAGGGGCAATGCCCAGGCCCTGAGGTCAAGCCCTAGTATGAGCATACACAGAAAGTAGATACTTCTTAAGGTATCCTCTATACTTATGAAATGACTATTTACAAAGTGGAGTAAATGCCAACAAGCGCAAGTACCCCCCTCATTCCCAAGTGGGAGCAGTACAGATCCTGGTGATGGATTGAGGACGCCCCAGTATGGTGATGGACGTAAATGTTCATGCTTGCTTTGAGATAGAGCACTCTTCCCCCTGTGTCAGAGCCTTTGTGTTCCTTTGCTAATCCAGTTGACTTGAGCATATAAAACTCCATGTCTTGCTGTATACATTTTCAATGATACAGAGAACAGAAACAGTTTTACCTTAAGAAACTTGAATAAGCAACTTGAGATGGTGAATGTTATGGGAAATGAAAATGGCAGATATTCTCCACTTCCTGTGACACAGAACAGGGCACAGTGATGAGGGTGCCCCCACGAATATCCCCAGTAAGTCTTTCTCAGGCCTACTGAATCCAAAAGGCTGGACATGACATGCTCAGTGACTTTTCTGCTGAGAGTGGACAAGGACAAGTTGCCTTTTGAAGGGGTGTTCTTGTTTCTTCTCTTTTGTCTGCCTTGTTTACAAATGAAGAAGCTAATTCTTCCAATTCTTGCTCTGTGATGCTTGGCTTGGAACTTGAAGGCCTTTTCCTTGCTTCATTTAAGCCACTCCCTCCAGTTCCTTTTTTTTTTTTTTTTTGGCTTTTGAGTTATCTTTGGATAGTCTTTTGGGCTGGCCAGCCCTCCCCTTCCTCTATCTCTTCCACCTTTCTCCCTTTTCCTCTGCCCTTTTCACTCTTCTTCCCCTTTAACTCCTCCTCCCCTCCCTCCCCTGCTTTTCATTTGATCAGGGTGGTCTCAAGACTGTGCTCCTCCCTACCTCTGTTCCCCAGTATCTGGGAAACAGAAGTGTGCCACGATGTCCGGCTTCCTTTCCCTTTCTCACTGTAGTAATTCCGTTGGTAATTATGTAAAAGGATACCAATACTACATGGAGTTTCAATTCACTGTAGCTTATTCGATGTGTAGGAGCAAGCATTCTTTCAAGGCCACAGTCTGCTCTGCTTCTGATTGCTTTGTAAGGCTGTAAAATCAACTCTGTGACATGACCCAAATGAAGCCATCCAAGACCTATCATGAAAAACTGCTTGGGTGCCCTCCTTACCACGTTAGAGGACTCTCTGGGGTGGTTTGGTGGAAGTGGAGGAATGTGAAAACTGGTTTATGGATGACTGAGCTGCAGGCTGAAACCTGAAACCCAGGATATGACTGGCTACACCTAGAAGCATTGCTACCTAACCTGGCTTGCCAAGATGGGTGAAGTTTGGTGGGGTGGTTTAAAGTGCCATGGAATTTCACAATGCCCCCAATCCCTCCCCAATTTGTGTTAACAATGGTGATTCTTACGTGGAGATAGGAGGAACTGAGCTAAATAGGAGTTCACTGCTCCACCAGTTTCTTCCCAATTGAATTGCGAGCTATCCCTTGTCTTCTTTGGTGATGGGACAAAATCAGTAGAGAAAGCAAATAGTTTCTCCAACCATCAGCTCTAAGATACCTGAAATGCAGTCAATGTGGCTCTTGTGTATAATAGATACAGCCACAGCCATGAACTTTGGGCTAGTATTCCAACAGCTAGAATAAGTGGAATTAATACTGTCATTCAACTTACTGTGGAACTTCTTCCCCTCAAAATTTGGAATTTCTATGAGTACAGGATAATTTGGAATTGCGATGACACTTCTGACGTCATTGCCTCCAGAGATGTCACTGCCTCTTCAGTTGAAGGCCTTATTCTCTTCATGAATGGTAGTTGAAATGTATTCATTTCCCTTCATAATGTGTTCCTTACATTGATCACTAGATTCATGCAGTTTTTGTTATAAGGGCATACTTATAGGCTTTGACACCTAAAATGTAAAAAAAAACATTATAATTTCAATTTATAGGCGTTCTGTTCTTCGTTATGGACATGAAGCTTTAATTCTTGTATTTAAAATATATTCACACGTTATAAAATACAATGATCATATTTACTCTAATTGAGTTATTGTATCAAGCTCTGGCTTGTACATTATGGTATAACTGGGAGTCAGAATATATGTCTAGATAGTCTTCTTTGTTATCGGTTCCTCTCGCCTCTTCTCCCACTTTTCTCACCTCTTTTCCTCCCTCTTCCTTCTCCCTTTTTCTTCCCAAAGAGCTCAGTGTTCCTCACTGAACGTGAGGAACCTATTCCTTAATCTGTTCGCACTAGGAAGTTGGGGAAATGCACAATGTAACCCACTGTGATATCATACATCACAAACATCAACATCTCTCACCCCATCCGTCTGCCTTAAAGTCTGAGATTTTTTTAAGCCTTTAAGTCATCCCAGTTTTGACATGTTTCTGTGCATTTTTCATTTTTCTTTTGTGCTTTTATACTTTTTGTTGCCAGCACCAGGGCTTGTACTCAGGTCCTGAGTGCTATCCCTTAGCCTTTGCACTCAAGGATAGTGGTCTACCACTTGAACCACAGCTCTGTTTCCTGATTTTTTGGTGATTAATTGTAGATAAGAGACTTTCTGGTGCATGCTTTCTTTGAACCTTGATTCTCAGAAATCATCTCTCTTGAGGATTACAGACATGAGCCACTGGCACCTTGCTCCTTTGAGCTTTTATTCTTCACACATACGCACATAGAGTCTTGTCAACAAGTTGCTGCTGCCATTAACTTTTTAATATAGTTATTGTTAACACTAGAGTTTTGTTGAGCAGTTAATGTTAGCTGGCCAAATAGTATCTGCAACATAACTTTCCCCAAATTACAATGTCCCTCAGTATCTGAAGTGGGTTGGCTCTACAAACCCATGTGGCTAATGAAGTTCTTTTGATATAAAACAGTATAATACTTGCATATAAACTACAAACATCCTTCATATACTTTGTCTTCTCTAGATTGCTTACAGTAAGTAATATAATTGAAATAATGTGTAGCTAGATTTTATACCATGTTATAGGGCATTATGACAAGAAAACAGTGTGAATGTGTTTTAGTACAGATGCACTGCTTTTCCCTTAAAGATGTACAATCTGTAATTGGTTGAATTTGCATATGCAGAGTATTTTTTTGTGCATTATTTATAGAAACTATGGTGTAAGAAAGTTGGTCTTTGGTAAAATGATGATGGTTCTATGTTGAAACTGAAATGGACACCATGAGGAGACTGTGAGTTTTGTGTCTGCATTTAAATGACAGGCAAGATCTTGAGAAATTACTAATATTGTAGCCAATATTGACTGAGAAATCCAATGCATTTCACAGAGAGAGTGTAAATCTGGCCACATTGTAACGAGTACAACAGAAGGAAAATTGAAAGACTAACTTGTTCCCATTGAAATGAATGTCCACTGTTATCAGGTGTTTGAGCAGGGAGTTGTGGATAGCTCTTTGGCCAAGCAAAGCACATTTTATACGTGTCTGGTAGGACATGCAATAGAATGACACAGCAGCTCTACAAGCTATTGAGCTTTGGTGAGTGATTGTTTTCCCTTCCATATATCGTTTCAAACTATGGGCTTCAAGGAAGTCTGCAACATAAAAATGACTTTTTGTTTTGACAGACCTGGGGCTTGAACTCAGGGCCTGGGCACTGAGCTTTTGCTCAAGGCTGGCACTCAGCTCTACTCTGAACTATCTGTTGGTTGGAGCTAAGTGTCTTGTGGACTTTTCCTGCCCAGGCTTGCTTTGAACTGTGATCCTCAGATCTCATTTCTGAGTAGCTAGCATTGTAGGCATAGGCCACCAGTACCTGACTTCCTGACTTTTTCTCCTCTGTCCTTTGTCCTCCTCCTCAGGCCCCCTTCCTTCCTTCCTCCTCCTTTTTTCATCTTTCTTCTTTTTTCCCCTTTTCTTCATTGCTTTGCTTTCTGAGAGAAGTCAATGATCAGCCAACCATGAATGGGAAAGTGGACCAAATAAGCTGGATAATTTATTGAGCCAAACAGAGGTATTATAATCTATTAAAAATATTTAGCCAAACACACTGTATTCGTGACTTTATCTCATAACCCTGCAGACTGTCTGGTAGTTGCCCAGGACCTGAGGCAGGAAGGCGGACCCGTGTGCCTGAACTTTCCAGTCATGTCTTTGCAACTGGTAGTTTTTAATAAAAGAAAAACTCTAACATTGTGAAATTACATCAGTGAAGAAACCATAGCTTTTTATGTTCTTGTATATGCTTTTCTTCTGTGCAACGTTATTCAATGCCCTAAATTTCAGCTAATTTTGAAATATTTTCTTGAATATTGAGATTAGTCTGGAAATCAGGCTAGGAATAAATGAAGTGCTGGTGTGGTAATAAAATTTATGTTACCATTTTATGAATATGAAAATGTCTAATTGTTATAACACAAGGTATCTTTGGATTAAGAAGTCTAGGACATTTTATTCTTTTACACCTTTTTTTTAAAGCAGGAAAACCTTTGCTTCTACCATCAGTCTTGAAGCAGAAATCCCAGAAAAGAGAATTTTATAATCAGTCACAAAGAATTCCTACACGCTTCATGTATCCCTTCCTCATCATTTCCCATTTCTTAGGAGTCTCCACATTGTTTAATTGTAATCATGTGCAACTAGCATTTTAAAGCTTCACACTGCTTTCACATTTATGGGATATGATGAGAAGATTAAGAATGGTTGAAACTCAAGAGTAAATACAGGAAACTTAAGAGTAGATGTAGAAATGTGACTCCACCAGGCTTTCATGGAGCACACATTACCCCAGTGGGCTTCATGTTGTGCCATCCATGTATAGAAGAACAAACTAGAAGGTGCACTCTCCCAAACAACCCTCATTCTAGTCAGGCCCCTCTCCTGTACTCTGCTTTGCAATTCTGTAGCAGGAATCTAAACTCTGGTTTCCTTCCATTGCATTGGTGTTCTTTGACCTGACTTTTCCCTCAGCTTGGAACTTACGCATATGGGACTCAGGTGGCAGGGCCCTGCCTTTCCAGGGCCTGCACTTAGTATTCAATCTATTGTGGAGCAGAGGGATGTTCATGACCCATAGCAAAACTCCTCCCACGTCCCATAAAGTGACATGTTGTTTCTATTAAGGGATCATTTTCTTAAGTGAAATCATGACCAGTCATGATGGCATGGAAGTATACAGAGGCCAAGTGACTATGTGTTACTTTAATTACCGAAGAAGTAACTATTATGATTCCATAATGGTTCAAAGAAGAATTTTAAGACTGAAACAGTGGTTTTATTGTTTCTTTATTTCAGAAGTAATTGAAATGGAATATGTAAATAGAGTCAAAGTGGACTTTTTCCAAGTGAGAAAGAGAAGCCAATTGCACTTCGAAAGAAACTATATGACTATAGCAAGAAAGACATCGCCAATTAAACAAATATTTATTTTCCTTTGCTATTCTCTGCTATTTATCCTGTTACATAGTAGTGGAATGAATTAGGAAGAGAGTGATGTAGAGTGCATGGTTTTCCATTGCAACACAAACTCTATCTATCTATCTATCTATCTATCTATCTATCTATCTATCTACCTACCTACCTACCTACCTACCTATATTTTTGCTGTTCCCGGGGTTTGAACTCAGGCTTGGACACAGTTCCTGAGCTTTTTTTGCTTAAGGCTAGCACTCTGTCACTTGAGCAATAGCTCCACTTCCAGCTTTTGGTGGTTAATTGAAGAGAAGAGTCTCACAGATTTTTCCTGCCCAGGCTGGCTTAGAACCTCGATCCTCAGATCTCAGCCTCCTGAATAGCTAGGATTACTGGCTACAGCCACTGGCTTCCAGCTTACTTTCCCTACAGTCTTAAACTATATAGGAATCAACTCTTTGGTAAGCTTTTTTTCATTTTTATGTTTTATTAGTAATGATTATTTTGTCTCCATTTTCCTATCTTATGATTATTTAATTAGAAGGCAATTGTTATTTTTTATTTGATTAGTTATTTAAAAGACAGGTCTTTGGGGCTTTATATAATAGGATCCAAAGGTAGCACTAATGTCTGTGAACCTTAAAATTATACTATCCCTTTTTTGATGACCAAAGCTCATTAGAAACTGGAGCCTGTGGCTCAGGCCTGTAATCCCAGATCCTCATGAGATTGGAGGATTGTGCTTTGAAACCCGCCCTGGGCAGGGAAATCCATGACATCCATCCTCCATGACCACCAAAGTACCAGAAATGGTGCAATTTCTCAAGGGGTAGCATGCCAGCAAGGAGTGACAAAGCTAAGGGACATAGCCCAGTCTCTGAGTTCAATTTTCAGTGCTGGCTCAAAACCAAAACCCCACCAAAACACAAATGACCTGAAAGACTCTAGTCCCTGTGCGTAGGAACTAATAATTTGTCCTACTACTGTGAAGGGAAGAGCTTCTGAGTTCTTACAAAAACTATCTTTAAGTATTTGTGCAAAGGAGTTGCCATTTGACAAAGCAGTTTATGAATATGGCAGATCTTAACCCACCTCACCCCTTTCAACATTCTTGCCCCTCCTTCTTCTGCCCACCCTTTCCATTTTCTTACTTTTGTAGTATGTACAATGAATTCTTGACTACATTCCCCCCCTTCCCCTTCATTTGTCTCCCGCTCTCCCCTTGCCCCCCACTTGATGAGCTGCTGTTTTTCACCCTTATGCTTTGGGAAGTAATCATAAGCACCACCCCCCTACCACAGTTCTTCCTCAGAACTTTCTAGATTCCTAAGAGTGGTCATTGTAAATGTCTAACACAAGAATAAATAGAATAGCAAGATATGAGAGAGTTGAAGACATGCTTTAATCATTAGACTTTGTGATTCGAATAAACAACTGTGGTTGAATAAAGACACTGCACATTCCTGTTGGATATTTCTCATAGAGTGAACACAGTGCTGAACCAACTCTTTTACTCTATTTAAGTTTTTGGCTCATCACTGGTATTTGTTTCATTATCTAACAAAAATATCGCGTGTCTCTTGTTTGCAAAGGCTGCAGAGGAGGGAATGCTTATTCTATGTGTAGAGAGAGAAGGAAGGCTGGAGAGATGTTTGTGCTTGTGGAGAAGCTTAATTTATTTTTTTTTTAATAAACGCAGGCCATGTTTGCCACCTCCCAAATTTTGCACTACTCTTTTCGCTGTCCTAGCTTTGACTTATTTTGTTGTATGTTCTCGTTTGGTTATTTCCTTGAACATCCCACCTAATTTCCATCTTATTCATTTTTGTGTTGCAGCTTCTGACAACTGTCTTAAGTCCACACTTCTCTAGATTTTTATACCTAGCAGCCATTTGGCTTCTACTTTTCCTGGTCTCTCTCTTCCTCTCTCACTACCTGTGCCTAATGTTGAGGTTATAGTATCCCAAAATAGCTCAGCCTCAGCCACCTTGGTGTGTTCATGCTATCTGTCCCTTCCTGCCTCAGTGTCTGTACCTTTTGGCTGGTTTCACTCAGATTATGGCCAGAGAATGGCTGAAGTAAATAACAGGAAGGAAGAAAGGAAATGTATGGTGATTAGCAGTTCTTTGAGGGAAATGTTTACCTTTATTCACAAACAGTGTATGTGTTGGTAGTTTTCCTATTGCCAGAGAAAGAGAGTGTTGATTCTAAATGTTAGTTTTTAACATGAGAATCTTAAGCATTATATGTTATAACTCTCAGAAATGTTAGGTGTTTCAGAATCATTAAAAAATATTTATTGTCTTTTTTCTCCTTTATTGTCAAAGTGAAGTAAAGAGGGGTTACAGTTTCATATATAATGCAGTGAGTACATTTCTTGTCAAATATGTTAGCTCCTCCTCCCCTCCACATGCCTACCTCTTCCCTCCTGCTTCCCCTTCCACCCACGAGTTGTACGGTTGGTTTACACCAAATGGTTTTGTGAGTATTGTGTTTGGAGTTGTTGTATTTTTATCCTTTGTCTATTGATTTTGATATTTACTTTCTCTTCCCTAGCTCTAATACACGTATATACAGTATCGAGGGTGCTCAGATGAGATACAGTGATAGTGGGGGTAAAACCACAGGAAGGGAATACGAGAGAAAATAAAAAGGGTACGGATTCATATCGCATGTTGAAAATAATTACAATAATGATATACCAATTGTTTCCATACATGGAGCTCATTTCACTTAGCATCATCTTAAGTGTCCATAAGGGCATAGCTATTGGGCTATTATGACTTCGGCTTTGACTAGCCTAAACATGTACTAATTATTCCAAAAAAAAATTTACTATGTGAAGTGAGCCAGACCTAAAGAAACATAGACTGTATTGTTTTCCTCATAGGAAAAACATTTTTTTTCTTATTAATTGTCAAAGTGATGTACAGAGAGGTTACAGTTGCATATGTTAGGCATTGGATACATTTCTTATACTGTTTGTTACCTCCTCCCTCACTTACCTCCCCTCCCCCTGCCCCCTCTCCCCCCAGAGTTGTTCACTTGGCTTACACCAAACAGTTTTGAAAGCATTGCCTTTGTAGTCGTTTGTCTTTTTATCTTGTATCTCTCGGTTTTGGTATTCCCTTTCACTTTCCTAATTCTAATACCAGTATATTACAGTTTCCAAAGTACTCAAATAAGATAAACTGATAGTGAAGGTACAACCGCAGGAAGGGGTATACAAGAGCATCATCAACAGTAGAAGCTACAGTTACACATGGCATGTTGAAAGTAATTACAGCAGTGATATAACAGTTGTTTCCATAAAATGGAGGTTGTTTCACTTAGCCTCATCTTATGTGTTCATAAGAGTATTGCTGTTGGGCTCTTGTGATCCTCTGCTGTGACTAGCCTAAACCTGAGCTAACTATTCCCTATGAGAATAGGGAATCCTATTCATAGCATAGAATCCATGTTTCTTTGGGTCTGGCTCACTTCACTTAGGATAATTTTTTCCAAGTCCTTTCATTTCCTTACAAATGCGGCAATGTCATTCTTTGAGACAGAGGTATGAAATTCCATTGTGTATATGTACCACATTTTCCTGATCCATTCATCTACTGAGCGTTACTGGGTGGGATCCATATTTTAGCTATGCCAAATTGTGCTGTGATGAATATTGTTGTGCTGGTGGCTTTTGTGTGTTCTTCTCTGTGGTCTTTGGGTAGATGCCAAATGTGGGGCTGCTGGATCATAAGGGAGCTCTATGTTTACCTTCTGAGAAATCTCCATACCACTTGCTAGAGTGGCTGAACAAGTTTACATTCCCCACCAACGATGAAGTAGGGTTCCCTTTTGTCCACATCCCTCCAACATTTATTATTGTTAGTTTTCTTGATATAGGTCATTCTTACTGGGGTGAGATGGAATCTCAGTGTTGTTTTGATTTGCCTTTCTTTTATGGCCAGAGATGTAGAGCACTTTTTCATATGACTCTTGGCCATTCTCATTTCCTCATCAGAGAAGTCTGTTTGTAAGTCTTTAGCCCACTTGTTGAGGGGGCTGTTGGTTCTTTGCGGTTTTGTTTTGGAGGAATTTAATTTTTTGTAGTTCTGCATATATTTTAGATATGAGGTCTTTGTTCATTGTATGGCTGATAAAGATCTTTTCCCAATCTGTAGGCTTTCCATTCATCTTGTGAGCTATGTCCTTTGCCCTGCAGAAGCTCAGCAATTTGATGCAATCCCATTTGCTCGTCCTTTTTGTGATTTGTAGCATTTATGGCTCTTTGTTAAGGAAGGTCTGTCCTGTGCCAAAGGAGCCCAAGTGTTTTCTCCTACTTCTTTTAGTGCTTTCAAGGTATCTGTTATAATTTCAAGATCTTTGATCCATGTGGAATTGATTTTGGTGCAGGATGATATATAAGGATCTAATTTTGCTTTGTTGTGGGTGTTGAACCAGTTTTTGCCATCACCATTTGTTAAAGAGGCTATCTTTCTTCCATCGTATATTTTAGCTCCTCTATCAAAAATTAAGGGGGCTTAGTTCTGTGTGTTCACTGCTGGATCTTCAATTCTGTTCCATTGGTCTTCAGGCTGTTCCATTGCCAATTCCAAGCTGTTTTTATAGCTATAGCTTTATAATACAGCTTGAAGTTTGGTATTGTAATTCCTCCGGCATTGTTCTTTCTGCTTAGGATTGTTTTTGCTAGTCGGGGGGTCATTTATTTTTCCATATAAATTTCTGGATTGCTTCCTCAATTTCATTAAAAAATGGTGTTGGGATATTAGTGGGTATTGCATGGAATTTGTAGATAGCTTTTGGCAATATTGCCATTTTGACTATATTAATCTTCCCAATCGAGGAGCATGGGAGGTTTTTCCATTTCCTTAGTTCTTTTTTTTTTTTTTTTTCAAATTTTTATTATCAAAGTGATGTACAGAAAGGTTACAGTTTCATATTTTAGGCACTGGATACATTTCCTTGTACAGTTTGTTACCTTGTCCCTCATACCCCTCTCCCTCCTCCCCCTTTCCTTCCCCCCCCCCCCCCCACGGAGATGTTCAGTTCACTTACACCAAACAGTCTAATCATAGAGGTCTTTCACTTCTTTGGTTAAGGTTATTTCTAGGTATTTTATGTTTTTGAGACTATTGCAAAGGGAGTTGCTTTCCTGACTTCAGCCTCTGTCTTCGTGTTATTAGCATATAGAAAGGCTGTTGATTTTCGAGGGTTTATTTTATATCCTGCAACTTTGCCAAAGTTTTGGATCTGCTCTAGTAGCTAGGGAGTAGAGTCTATGGTGTTCGTTAGGTATAGGATCATGTAATCTGCAAAGAGAGAAAGCTTAACTTCATCTTTTCCTATTTGGATCCCCTTTTTGTTTTCTTCTTGCCTAATTGCTCTGGCTAGGAATGTTAAAGAGGAGGGGAGAGAGCAGACATCTCAATCTTGCTCCTGATTTTCAAAGGAATGGCTTTGGCTTTACACCATTTAGAATTATGCTTGCTGTTGGTTTGTAATAAACTGCCTTTATTATATTCAGGAATGTTCCTTGGAATCCCAATTTCTCCAGGATTTTTATCATAAATGGGTACTGGATTTTATCGAACGCCTTTTCTGCATCCAGAGATATAACCATGTGGTTCTTTACCTTGCTCTGGTTGATGTGGTGGATTACATTAATTGACTTGCGTATATTGAACCAACTTTGCATCCCTGGGATGGATCCAGTTTGAACATGGTGTATGATATTTCTGATGACCTGTTGAAGTCGATTGGACAGAATTTTGTTGAGAATTTTTGCATCTATGTTCATCAGGGAATCGTTCTATAGTTCTGTTTTGTTGATGAGTCCCTGCCTGGTTTTGGGATGAGGCTATACTGGCTTCATAGAATAAGTCTGGTAGTGAACGTTCTCTTTCATTTTCATTGAAGATTTTGAAAAATATTGGTGTGACTTCTGTTTTGAAAGCCTTGTAGAATTCTGCTGTGAATCCATCTGGACATGGGCTATTCTCTGATGGGAAATCACTTATTGCTGTTTCTATTTCAAGGCTGGGTATGAGTCTGTTTAGAAGGTTTAAATCTTCATGGTTGAGTTTGGGGGTATCAATTTTTTCTAGAAAATCATCCATTTCTTCCAGGTTCTCGACTTTGTTGGCACAAAGGTTTGCAAAATAGTCCCCTTATTGTGTTCTGAATTTTGGTTGTTTCTGTGGTGATGTTACTGTTTTATCTCGGATCTTGTTTATGTGGGTGTGCTGCCATCGTTTTTTGGTCAGGTTTGCTAGGAATTTGACTATCTTGTTAATATTCTCAAAGAACCAAGTCTTTGTTTTGTTGATTGTTGCGATGGTTTTTTTTCTCCCTCTCAAGTATATTTAATTCTGATTCGATTTTAATTATTTGCCTTCCATCTATTGACTTGGGGGTATGGCTTCTGTTCTCTTTTGAGAAGATTAAGGTGATTCCGTAAGTTGTTGAGTTGCTGTTTATCCAGATTGTTGGTGTAGGCACTCAGATATAAATTTTCGTCTGAGTACTCTGCCTTTGCTGTGTCCCAAAGGAGGTGGTACTTTGTGCACTCACCTTGGTTGAATGCCATAAATATTGAATTACTGGTCTAATTTCTTCAATGACCCACTGATGGTTCAGCAGTGTGTTGCTTAGTCTCCATGGATTGTATCAATTTGTGTGTGGCTGTTTGAGTTGAGCTTTAATTTTAATCTATTGTGGTCTGAGGGAAGGCAGGGAATGATTTTGATACTTCTGAATTTGTACAGATTTTCTTTGTGCCCTAAGATGTGATATATTTTGGAGAATGTTTCATGGGCTGCTGAAAAGAATGTGTATTCTGGTATTGCTTGATGGAATATTCTGTAGATGTTGGTTAAGTCTAGTTGGTCTATGCAGTGATTAGTTCTGTGGATTCTTTGGTCAGTTTTTGGCCTGTTGGTCTGTCCAGAGGTGACAGTGGAGTGTTAAAGTCTCCAACAATCAAATGTGTTTGGGACTATGAGTGATTTTAGAGTCAGTAGTGTTGGTTTGATGAAGTTGGGTTCTCCTGTATTTGGTGTGTGGATATTTAAGATGGTTATATCCTCCTGTAGGAGACATCGCATTATTAGTATGTAGTAACCTTCTTTGTCTCTTCTTACCATTTTTAATTTGAAGTCGATTTTATCTGATGCTAGAATTCCACTCCAGCCTGCATTTGGGGGCCATTTATTGGTAGATTTTATTCCAGCCTTTCACCTTTAGAAGAAGTTTGCTTTTGCTAGATAGATGTGTCTCTTGGAGGCAGCAGAAAGACGGATCTTGATGTTTGATCCAAGTAATGAGCCTATGTCGTTTGAATGAAGAATTAAGTCCATTAATGTTGAGAGTTAGGTTTGAGAGATGATCATTTGTCCTTTCATTGTAGCTATCTTGTTAAAAGCTGTGTCTTCCCAATTCTTGTTCTAATATTCTGGTTTTCTATTTAGGGTTCATTTCTCTGTCTGTATTGGGATCTTGATTATTTTCCCTGTATAGTACATCTTTGAGGATTTTCTGTAAAGCTGGTTTGGTGGAGATACATTGTTTCAGTTTTTCCTTCCTGTGGAAGACTTTTATTTGACCTTCAGCTATGAATGAGAGTTTAGCTGGGTACAGCATTCTTGGTTGATATTTATATTATTTAGGGTTTGGCATACCTCATTCCAGGATCCCCTGCTTTTCATGGTCCTCTGCTGAGAAGTCTGGGGTAATTCTGCTTGCTTTTCCTTTATTTGTGATTACTTTCTTCTCCGTAACATCTTTAAGGATTCTTTCCTTGGACTCTACTGATCCTGTTTATGATCACAATGTGTCAGTGGGATGTCCTATTCTGATCTGGTCGCTTTGGGGTTCTAAATGCTTCTTGTATCTGTATCGGCCTACCTTCCTGGATAGTTGGGAAGTTCTTGGCTAATATTATGTTAAATAGGTTGCATATTCCCATTAACTTCTTTCTCCTGGTTTTTCTCAATTCCTATTCGCCTCAAATAGTGCTTCCTGCTTGTGTCTTGGAGCTCCTGGAGTGATCTGTTTTATCGATTGGATTGGTTTTGTATTTTTGTGTGACATTTCTCCATAGATTTCTAGGGAATCTTCAGCTCCTGAGATTTGATCCTCTGCTTCACCTACTTGAGACTGTAGGCTAGTTACTTGATTTTGAATCTCTTTTCCTTCAGACTGGTCTTTCCTGATGATTTCCATGTCCTTGCTAGAAGTATCTCTTAGGTCCTGCATGGACATCTTTACATTATTAATTTGGTTTTGAGTGCTGTCTCTCAAATCTTTTAGCTGGATAGTTATCTTTTCATATGACTCTTGAAGTTCATTTATCTTTCTCTTTGTTGAGGCCATGAAATCATCTATTACTTTATGGATGGATTGATGTATGGATGGATTCAAACTTTTCATTTAACATGTTTATCAGTAGACTTTGTAGAGCATTTTGAGGGTTCTCTTCTATGTCTTTGATTGACTGCTCTGCTTCCTGCTTGTTTTGAGTGGGAGATATGACTGCATTGTTTGCCATCTTGTGTTTCTTCTGCCCATTTGGATTGGGAATGCCTATCTAAGAGCACCTGTGAGCACTGTTTTAAGACCCAAAGCAGACCTTACCAAGCACTGTTGTGTAAATCTTAGAAGTTCACAATTATACACAGATACTTGGTATAACTGTATATAAAATTAGATTTGGTGTTCCTAAAAATACAATTTCAAAATAACAACCAATCCTGTATCAATAGTTAATAAGTACTGTTAAAATACTATGAGCTGGATTTCTCTATAAAACCACTTTGATTCACTTGGATTGAACAGGGATATCCTCTATCCAATAACCCAGCAATGATATTCATAGGCAGCATCATCACTGTCATGCAGATCTCCAAGAGCAGAGGCAGCTTGGCATCAAGTACGGAGACCTTTGTGTAGCGGACAGCACAAGAGGGGAGCCTTCGCCATATGATTGGTTTCCGGGAACTTCAAAAAACAAGTAACGTGTAAACACTTTGAACTCCCTCTATCCAACCTCATATCTGACACACTCATGGCAACCGCACATGAACAAAAAATTCCTCACAGGCGAGCCGACTCTCTCTCTCTCTCTTTCTCTCTCTTCCTCCCCGCCACCCCCACATGCTCACTATAACACACTGTGCCGGGTCCTCCTGGATCTACATCCACATACCTATTTGCACATATGCAGACGTAGGCTTAGGAAGCACACTCTTGTACAGCATCAGGAACACACGCATGTAGGCAAGCAGGGGCACACACACGCACACGTGAGCGCACCCAGTACACAGTGGCTTGGAAGGTGCTAGGGGGTTTTTCGAGGACTGTGTCCCTACTTGCTCAAGTCCAGGTGTTGTTCTCGTGGTGGGCGTGGCTAAGGAGCCCAGCGCTGCTTACGGGACAGTCCATTGGCACTTGGGCCTCCCCCTGATGTCCTCACCAGTCTCCCCATTCCCTGAACCATGCAGCTTCGGAGACCTGGGTAGCAACAAACTCTTCGGGGAAAGCAATCAAGGCAGAAATGTCAATGTAACAGGACCACATGATTACGCCCCAGTAGTGCCCCAACCAAGGATGGCATTCGTTATCCCTCAGGTCTACACCCTAAAGCACAGCGCTGCGCACAGAGAATGGGCAGGCCTGTGCCCCAGAATCCCTTGCCTCTTCTCCCCTTCTACTTGGTCCCAGGGTGGTGGGGCGCCCAACCTGGCCTTCCTAGCCACCACCTGCCATCTGCAGCTGAGTTCCTGAGGCTTGTCCCCTGCACACATACCTCCTTTGCTGATAACTCCCTCCGAGTTCTCTCTCCTAGCCCTCCTGTCCCTGCCTTGCTGCTCTGGACTGCTTTCAAACTCACACATGCCTCTGCGTCACTGCCTCTTTGCCTCTGCCTCTGCTTCCCAATTTCCCCCTCCTCCTCTTGAGGTTCACAGGCTGCACACCTCCCCATGCACCTCTTCACTTCTTCTGGGGAAATTACAACTGCCTCACCCCTGGCCTAGCCCTTCTTATCTTCTCCAAATCTCCCTCTGCTCTCACCCTCTGCACACCTGGATTTCTCAGTCCTCTGGTGAACACCAATCCCCATTTATCTAATCTGTTGTCTGCCTGCTCTGTGCCCAAGCCCCTCTGCTCCTTTTCTGTGCACAGGAGGTTTGTGACAAAGTAGGAGGGAAGCGGCACTCCTTTCCTGCCTTCTGGTTTTATGACTGACATCCGATTGGTCTGGAAACGGCCTCTGCCCCCTTGGCCAAGACCCACCTGAAGACCTTCGCCTGGCTTGCTATGCAGCAGCCCTGTGTTTTTTCTGAGCAGGAAGGACTGCACATATCGACCCACTATGCAGAAAAGCCTCCAGGGGGTGGCCGGATGATTTGTTTCTCCATTCCCTTGCCCACTTTGTTGATGTGTGCTTTCATTTGCATTCCAACAGGAACAGCCCTTAAGGGAGGGGTAGTGAGGCTGCTTAGAGGTAGGCAGTTGGTGCTCACAGGCCAGCAGGGGCCTCCTGGTGCCTCACTAACAGTGCATTTGCACCTGGGGCGCTGGGAAGCCTCTGGGCAGTGCCCATATGGTTTTGGAGCTCTGTGACATGGCCAGGTACTAGGCGCCTCCCTGCTGACTTGAGCCAGTGTTCCAACTGGAGTTTGCCATAGCAAAAAGGGCACAGGGCCCCTTGAGGGTTTGCTGTAAGTTCTCACTAGTTCTCACAGGGCCTTCGGGGATGCACAGGATGTGTAGAGCCGCACATCCCTCCCCTGACCATTCTGCTGGGAACGGCTTGGGCCAGGGTCCTAGGCAAATACACTTTCCACCTCCACTCCTGCTCCATCTTCCCACATCCTGGTTGAACCCGTGTGACACAGCTCCCCCACCCGCCTCTGCCCTTGCCAGTCCTGGAAGTGGCTGGTGTATGGATCCGCCACCTCTCTCACAATCAACCTCATCTCTCTTGCTCAGAGCATAAGGGAGATACAAGGTTAGCAGGTCAGCGAATCTGGGCATCTCTTTTCTGCGCTAGTGTCTGCTTAACTCTTGTCTTCCCGCTTGCCTTGGCCTCTCAGGCCCCAGATCCCTGCCTGCTACTTCCTGCTATTGAGCAGCCAAGGATTATACTGGCTAGAGGCAGGAGCTGCAATCCTGGTGCCCGTGGCTCACAGCCATATGTTTTAGGCTCCTTCAGGAAGCCTCTGCTAAGACACCAGGGAAAGGGATATCTGACCCTTCCCTGCCGTGACCAAGGCACACTAGCACCCAGCAATGATATTCATAGGCAGCATCATCACTGTCATGCAGATCTCCAAGAGCAGAGGCAGCTTGGCATCAAGTACGGAGACCTTTGTGTAGCGGACAGCACAAGAGGGGAGCCCCTCGCCATATGATTGGTTTCCGGGAACTTCAAAAAACAAGTAACGTGTAAACACTTTGAACTCCCTCTGTCCAACCTCATACCTGACACACTCCTCATGCAACCGCACATGAACAAAAAAATTCCTCACAGGCGAGCCGACTCTCTCTCTCTCTCTTTCTCTCTCTTCCTCCCCGCCACCCCCCACATGCTCACTATAACACACTGTGCCGGTCCTCCTGGATCTACATCCACATACTATTTTCACATATGCAGACTTAGGCTTAGGAAGCACAGTCCTGTACAGCATCAGGAACACACGCATGTAGGCAAGCAGGGGCACACACACGCACACGTGAGCGCACCCAGTACACAGTGGCTTGGAAGGTGCTAAGGGGTTTTCGAGGACTGTGTCCTACTTGCTCAAGTCCAGGGTGTTGTTCTCGTGGTTGGCGTGGCTAAGGAGCCCAGCGCTGCTTACTGGACAGTCCATTGGCACTTGGGCCTCCCCCCTGCTGTCCTCACCAGTCTCCCATTCCCTGAACCATGCAGCTTCGGAGACCTGGGTAGCAACAAACTCTTCGGGAAAGCAATCAAGGCAGAAATGTCAATGTAACAGGACCACATGATTACGCCCCAGTAGTGCCCCAACCAACGATGGCATTCCTTACCCCTCAGGTCTACACCCTAAAGCCCAGCGCTGCGCGCCGAGAATGGGGCAGGCCTGTGCCCCAGAATCCCTTGCCTCTTCTCCCTTCTACTTGGTCCCAGGGTGGTGGGGCGCCCAACCTGGCCTTCCTAGCCACCACCTGCCATCTGCAGCTGAGTTCCTGAGGCTTGTCCCCTGCACACATACCTCCTTTGTTGATAACTCCCTCCGAGTTCTCTCTCCTAGCCCTCCTGTCCCTGCCTTGCTGCTCTGGACTGCTCTCAACTCACACATGCCTCTGCGCACTGCCCTCTTTGCCTCTGCCTCTGCTTCCCCAATTTCCCCTCTTCCTCTTGAGGTTCACAGGCTGCACACCTCCCCATGCACATCTTCACTTCTTCTGGGGAAATTACAACTGCCTCACCCTGGCCTAGCCCTTCTTATCGTCTCCAAGTCTCCCTCTGCTCTCACCCTCTGCACACCTGGGATCTCTCAGTCCTCTGGTGAACACCAATCCCCATTTATCTAATCTGTTGTCTGCCTGCTCTGTGCCGAAGCCCCTCTGCTCCTTTTTCTGTGCACAGGAGGTTGTGACAAAGGTAGGAGGGAAGCGGCACTCCTTTCCTGCCTTCTGGTTTTATGACTGACATCCGATTGGTCTGGAAACGGCCTCTGCCCCCTTGGCCAAGACCACCTGAAGACCTTGCCTGGCTTGCTAGGCAGCAGCCCTGTGTTTTTCTGAGCAGGAAGGACTGCACATATGCGACCCACTATGCAGAAAAGCCTCCAGGGGGTGGGCCGGATGTTTTGTTTCTCCATTCCTTGCCCACTTTGTTGATGTGTGCTTTCATTTGCATTCCAACAGGAACAGCCTTAAGGGAGGGGTAGTGAGGCTGCTTAGAGGTAGCGAGTTGGTGCTCACAGGCCAGCAGGGCCTCCTGGTGCCTCACTAACAGTGCATTTGCACCTGGGGTGCTGGGAAGCCTCTGGGCAGTGCCCATATGGTTTGGAGCTCTGTGACATGGCCAGGTACTAGGCGCCTCCTGCTGACTTGAACCAGTGTTTCCAACTGGAGTTGCCATAGCAAAAAGGGCACAGGGCCCCTTGGGGGTTTGCTGTAAGTTCTCACTAGTTCTCACAGGCCTTCGGGGATGCACAGGATGTGTAGAGCCGCACATCCCTCCCCTGACCCATTCTGCTGGGAACGGCTTGGGCCAGGGTCCTAGGCAAATACACTTTCCACCTCCCCTCCTGCTCCATCTTCCCACATCCTGGTTGAACCCGTGTGACACAGCTCCCCACCGCCTCTGCCCTTGCCAGTCCTGGAAGTGGCTGGTGTATGATCCGCCACCTCTCTCACAATCAACCTCATCTCTCTTGCTCAGAGCATAAGGAAGATACAAGGTTAGCAGGTCAGCGAATCTGGGCATCTCCTTTCTGCGCTAGTGTCTGCTTAACTCTTGTCTTCCCGCTTGCCTTGGCCTCTCTGGCCCAGATCCCTGCCTGCTACTTCCTGCTATTGAGCAGCCAAGGATTATACTGGCTAGAGGCAGGAGCTGGCAATCCTGGTGCCCGTGGCTCACAGCCATATGTTTTAGGCTCCTTCAGGAAGCTCTGCTAAGACCACCAGGGAAAGGATATCTGACCCTTCCCTGCCGTGACCAAGGCAACACTAGCACCCAGCAATGATATTCATAGGCAGCATCATCACTGTCATGCAGATCTCCAAGACCAGAGGCAGCTTGGCATCAAGTACGGAGACCTTTGTGTAGCGGACAGCACAAGAGGGGAGCCTTCGCCATATGATTGGTTTCCGGGAACTTCAAAAAACAAGTAACGTGTAAACACTTTGAACTCCCTCTGTCCAACCTCATACCTGACACACTCATGCAACCGCACATGAACAAAAAATTCCTCACATGCGAGCCGACTCTCTCTCTCTCTCTTTCTCTCTCTTCCTCCCCGCCACCCCCACATGCTCACTATAACACACTGTGCCGGGTCCTCCTGGATCTACATCCACATACCTATTTGCACATATGCAGACTTAGGCTTAGGAAGCACACTCCTGTACAGCATCAGGAACACACGCATGTAGGCAAGCAGGGGGCACACACACGCACACGTGAGCGCACCCAGTACACAGTGGCTTGGAAGCTGCTAAGGGGTTTTCGAGGACTGTGTCCTACTTGCTCAAGTCCAGGGTGTTGTTCTCGTGGTGGGCGTGGCTAAGGAGCCAGCGCTGCTTACTGGACAGTCCATTGGCACTTGGGCCTCCCCCTGCTGTCCTCACCAGTCTCCCATTCCCTGAACCATGCAGCTTCGGAGACCTGGGTAGCAACAAACTCTTCGGGAAAGCAATCAAGGCAGAAATGTCAATGTAACAGGACCACATGATTACGCCCCAGTAGTGCCCCAACAAGGATGCATTCGTTACCCCTCAGGTCTACACCTAAAGCCCAGCGCTGCGCGCAGAGAATGGGCAGGCCTGTGCCCAGAATCCCTTGCCTCTTCTCCCTTCTACTTGGTCCCAGGGTGGTGGGGCGCCCAACCTGGCCTTCCTAGCCACCACCTGCCCATCTGCAGCTGAGTTCCTGAGGGCTTGTCCCCTGCACACATACCTCCTTTGCTGATAACTCCTCCGAGTTCTCTCTCCTAGCCCTCCTGTCCCTGCCTTGCTGCTCTGACTGCTTTCAACTCACACATGCCTCTGCGTCACTGCTCTTTGCCTCTGCCTCTGCTTCCCAATTTCCCCCTCCTCCTCTTGAGGTTCACAGGCTGCACACCTCCCCATGCACCTCTTCACTTCTTCTGGGAAATTACAACTGCTCACCCTGGCCTAGCCCTTCTTATCTTCTCCAAATCTCCCTCTGCTCTCACCCTCTGCACACCTGGGATCTCTCAGTCCTCTGGTGAACACCAATCCCCATTTATCTAATCTGTTGTCTGCCTGCTCTGTGCCCAAGCCCCTCTGCTCCTTTTCTGTGCACAGGAGGTTTGTGACAAAGGTAGGAGGGAAGCGGGCACTCCTTTCCTGCCTTCTGGTTTTATGACTGACATCCGATTGGTCTGGAAACGGCCTCTGCCCCCTTGGCCAAGACCACCTGAAGACCTTGCCTGGCTTGCTAGGCAGCAGCCCTGTTTTTCTGAGCAGGAAGGACTGCACATATGCGACCCACTATGCAGAAAAGCCTCCAGTGGGTGGCCCGGATGTTTTGTTTCTCCATTCTTGCCCACTTTGTTGATGTGTGCTTTCATTTGCATTCCAACAGGAACAGCCTTAAGGGAGGGGTAGTGAGGCTGCTTAGAGGTAGGCAGTTGGTGCTCACAGGCCAGCAGGGCCTCCTGGTGCCTCACTAACAGTGCATTTGCACCTGGGGTGCTGGGAAGCCTCTGGGCAGTGCCCATATGGTTGGAGCTCTGTGACATGGCCAGGTACTAGGCGCCTCCTGCTGACTTGAGCCAGTGTTCCAACTGGAGTTGCCATAGCAAAAAGGGCACAGGGCCCCTTGGGGGTTTGCTGTAAGTTCTCACTAGTTCTCACAGGCCTTCGGGGATGCACAGGCTGTGTAGAGCCGCACATCCCTCCCCTGACCATTCTGCTGGGAACGGCTTGGGCCAGGGTCCTAGGCAAATACACTTTCCACCTCCCCTCCTGCTCCATCTCCCACATCCTGGTTGAACCCGTGTGACACAGCTCCCCACCGCCTCTGCCCTTGCCAGTCCTGGAAGTGGCTGGTGTATGGATCCGCCACCTCTCCCACAATCAACCTCATCTCTCTTGCTCAGAGCATAAGGGAGATACAAGGTTAGCAGGTCAGCGGAATCTGGCATCTCTTTCTGCGCTAGTGTCTGCTTAACTCTTGTCTTCCCGCTTGCCTTGGCCTCTCTGGCCCAGATCCCTGCCTGCTACTTCCTGCTATTGAGCAGCCAAGGATTATACTGGCTAGAGGCAGGAGCTGGCAATCCTGGTGCCCGTGGCTCACAGCCATATGTTTTAGGCTCCTTCAGGAAGCTCTGCTAAGACACCAGGGAAAGGGATATCTGACCCTTCCCTGCCGTGACCAAGGCACACTAGCACCCTGCAATGATATTCATAGGCAGCATCATCACTGTCATGCAGATCTCCAAGAGCAGAGGCAGCTTGGCATCAAGTACGGAGACCTTTGTGTAGCGGACAGTACAAGAGGGGAGCCTTCGCCATATGATTGGTTTCCGGGAACTTCAAAAAACAAGTAACGTGTAAACACTTTGAACTCCCTCTGTCCAACCTCATACCTGACACACTCCTGCAACCGCACATGAACAAAAAATTCCTCACAGGCGAGCCGACTCTCCTCTCTCTCTCTTTCTCTCTCTTCCTCCCCGCCACCCCCACATGCTCACTGTAACACACTGTGCCGGGTCCTCCTGGATCTACATCCAAAACCTATTTGTACATATGCAGACTTAGGCTTAGGAAGCACACTCTTGTACAGCATCAGGAACGCACGCATGTAGGCAAGCAGGGGCACACACCATGCACACGTGAGCGCACCCAGACACAGTGGCTGGAAGGTGCTAAGGGGTTTTCGAGGACTGTGTCCTACTTGCTCAAGTCCAGGGTGTTGTTCTCGTGGTGGGCGTGGCTAAGGAGCCCAGCGCTGCTTACTGGACAGTCCATTGGCACTTGGGCCTCCCCCTGCTGTCCTCACCAGTCTCCCATTCCCTGAACCATGCAGCTTCGGAGACCTGGGTAGCAACAAACTCTTCGGGAAAGCAATCAAGTCAGAAATGTCAATGTAACAGGACCACATGATTACGCCCCAGTAGTGCCCCAACCAAGGATGGCATTCGTTACCCCTCAGGACTACACCCTAAAGCCCAGCGCTGCGCGCAGAGAATGGGGCAGGCCTGTGCCCCAGAATCCCTTGCCTCTTCCCTTGTACTTGGTCCCAGGGTGGTGGGGCGCCCAACCTGGCCTTCCTAGCCACCACCTGCCATCTGCACTGAGTTCCTGAGGCTTGTCCCCTGCACACATACCTCCTTTGCTGATAACTCCCTCCGAGTTCTCTCTCCTAGCCCTCCTGTCCCTGCCTTGCTGCTCTGGACTGCTTTCAACTCACACATGCCTCTGCGTCACTGCCTCTTTGCCTCTGCCACTGCTTCCCAATTTCCCCCTCCTCCTCTTGATGTTCACAGCCTGCACACCTCCCCATGCACCTCTTCACTTCTTCTGGGGAAATTACAACTGCCTCACCCTGGCCTAGCCCTTCTTATCTTCTCCAAAATCTCCCTCTGCTCTCACCCTCTGCACACCTGGATCTCTCAGTCCTCTGGTGAACACCAATCCCCATTTATCTAATCTGTTGTCTGCCTGCTCTGTGCCCAAGCCCCCTCTGCTCCTTTTCTGTGCACAGGAGGTTTGTGACAAAGGTAGGAGGGAAGCGGCACTCCTTTCCTGCCTTCTGGTTTTATGACTGACATCCGATTGGTCTGGAAACGGCCTCTGCCCCCTTGGCCAAGACCACCTGAAGACCTTGCCTGGCTTGCTAGGCAGCAGCCTGTGTTTTTCTGAGCAGGAAGGACTGCACATATGCGACCCACTATGCAGAAAAGCCTCCAGGGGGTGGCCGGATGTTTTGTTTCTCCATTCCTTGCCCACTTTGTTGATGTGTGCTTTCATTTGCATTCCACAGGAACAGCCTTAAGGGAGGGGTAGTGAGGCTGCTTAGAGGTAGGCAGTTGGTGCTCACAGGCCAGCAGGGCCTCCTGGTGCCTCACTAACAGTGCATTTGCACCTGGGGTGCTGGGAAGCCTCTGGGCAGTGCCCATATGGTTTGGAGCTCTGTGACATGGCCAGGTACTAGGCGCCTCCTGCTGACCTTGAGCAGTGTTCCAACTGGAGTTGCCATAGCAAAAAGGGCACAGGGCCCCTTGGGGGTTTGCTGTAAGTTCTCACTAGTTCTCACAGGCCTTCGGGGATGCACAGGATGTGTAGAGCCGCACATCCCTCCCCTGACCATTCTGCTGGGAACGGCTTGGGCCAGGGTCCTAGGCAAATACACTTTCCACCTCCCCTCCTGCTCCATCTTCCCACATCCTGGTTGAACCCGTGTGACACAGCTCCCCACCGCCTCTGCCCTTGCCAGTCCTGGAAGTGGCTGGTGTATGGATCCGCCACCTCTCTCACAATCAACCTCATCTCTCTTGCTCAGAGCATAAGGGAGATACAAGGTTAGCAGGTCAGCGAATCTGGGCATCTCCTTTCTGCGCTAGTGTCTGCTTAACTCTTGTCTTCCCGCTTGCCTTGGCCTCTCTGGCCCAGATCCCTGCCTGCTACGTCCTGCTATTGAGCAGCCAAGGATTATACTGGCTAGAGGCAGGAGCTGGCAATCCTGGTGCCCTGGCTCACAGCCATATGTTTTAGGCTCCTTCAGGAAGCTCTGCTAAGACACCAGGGAAAGGGATATCTGACCCTTCCCTGCCGTGACCAAGGCACACTAGCACCCAGCAATGATATTCATAGGCAGCATCATCACTGTCATGCAGATCTCCAAGAGCAGAGGCAGCTTGGCATCAAGTACGGAGACCTTTGTGTAGCGGACAGCACAAGAGGGGAGCCTTCGCCATATGATTGGTTTCCGGGAACTTCAAATCAAGTAACGTGTAAACACTTTGAACTCCCTCTGTCCAACCTCATACCTGACACACTCCTGCAACCGCACATGAACAAAAAATTCCTCACAGGCGAGCCGACTCTCTCTCTCTCTCTTTCTCTCTCTTCCGTCCCCCGCCACCCCCACATGCTCACTATAACACACTGTGCCGGGTCCTCCTGGATCTACATCCACATACCTATTTGCACATATGCAGACTTAGGCTTAGGAAGCACACTCTTGTACAGCATCAGGAACACACGCATGTAGGCAAGCAGGGGCACACACACGCACACGTGACCGCACCCAGTACACAGTGGCTTGGAAGGTGCTAAGGGGTTTTCGAGGACTGTGTCCTACTTGCTCAAGTCCAGGGTGTTGTTCTCGTGGTGGGCGTGGCTAAGGAGCCCAGCGCAGCTTACTGGACAGTCCATTGGCACTTGGGCCTCCCCCTGCTGTCCTCACCAGTCTCCCATTCCCTGAACCATGCAGCTTCGGAGACCTGGGTAGCAACAAAACTCTTCGGGAAGCAATCAAGGCAGAAATGTCAATGTAACAGGACCACATGATTACGCCCCAGTAGTGCCCCAACAAGGATGGCATTCGTTACCCCTCAGGTCTACACCCTAAAGCACAGCGCTGCGCGCAGTGAATGGGGCAGGCCTGTGCCCCAGAATCCCTTGCCTCTTCTCCCTTGTACTTGGTCCCAGGGTGGTGGGCGCCCAACCTGGCCCTTCCTAGCCACCACCTGCCATCTGCAGCTGAGTTCCTGAGGCTTGTCCCCTGCACACATACCTCCTTTGCTGATAAACTCCCTCCGAGTTCTCTCTCCTAGCCCCTCCTGTCCCTGCCTTGCTGCTCTGGACTGCTTTCAACTCACACATGCCTCTGCGTCACTGCCTCTTTGCCTCTGCCTCTGCTTCCCAATTTCCCCCTCCTCCTCTTGAGGTTCACAGGCTGCACACCTCCCCATGCACCTCTTCACTTCTTCTGGGAAATTACAACTGCCTCACCCTGGCCTAGCCCTTCTTATCTTCTCCAAATCTCCCTCTGCTCTCACCCTCTGCACACCTGGGATCTCTCAGTCCTCTGGTGAACACCAATCCCCATTTATCTAATCTGTTGTCTGCCTGCTCTGTGCCCAAGCCCCTCTGATCCTTTTCTGTGCACAGGAGGTTTGTGAGAAAGGTAGGAGGAAGCGGCACTCCTTTCCTGCCTTCTGGTTTTATGACTGACATCCGATTGGTCTGGAAACGGCCTCTGCCCCCTTGGCCAAGACCACCTGAAGACCTTGCCTGGCTTGCTAGGCAGCAGCCCTGTGTTTTTCTGAGCAGGAAGGACTGCACATATGCGACCCACTATGCAGAAAAGCCTCCAGGGGGTGGCCGGATGTTTTGTTTCTCCATTCCTTGCCCACTTTGTTGATGTGTGCTTTCATTTGCATTCCAACAGGAACAGCCTTAAGGGAGGGGTAGTGAGGCTGCTTAGAGGTAGGCAGTTGGTGCTCACAGGCCAGCAGGGCCTCCTGGTGCCTCACTAACAGTGCATTTTGCACCTGGGGTGCTGGGAAGCCTCTGGGCAGTGCCCATATGGTTTGGAGCTCTGTGACATGGCCAGGTACTAGGCGCCCTCCTGATGACTTGAGCCAGTGTTCCAACTGGAGTTGCCATAGCAAAAAGGGCACAGGGCACCTTGGGGGTTTGCTGTAAGTTCTCACTAGTTCTCACAGGCCTTCGGGGATGCACAGGATGTGTAGAGCCGCACATCCCTCCCCTGACCATTCTGCTGGGAATGGCTTGGCCAGGGTCCTAGGCAATACACTTTCCACCTCCCCTCCTGCTCCATCTTCCCACATCCTGGTTGAACCCGTGTGACACAGCTCCCCAACGCCTCTGCCCTTGCCAGTCCTGGAAGTGGCTGGTGTATGGATCCGCCACCTCTCTCACAATCAACCTCATCTCTCTTGCTCAGAGCATAAGGGAGATACAAGGTTAGCAGGTCAGCGAATCTGGGCATCTCCTTTCTGCGCTAGTGTCTGCTTACTCTTGTCTTCCCGCTTGCCTTGGCCTCTCTGGCCCAGATCCTGCCTGCTACTTCCTGCTATTGAGCAGCCAAGGATTATACTGGCTAGAGGCAGGAGCTGGCAATCCTGGTGCCCGTGGCTCACAGCCATATGTTTTAGGCTCCTTCAGGAAGCTCTGCTAAGACACCAGGGAAAGGGATTCTGACCCTTCCCTGCCGTGACCAAGGCACACTAGCACCCAGCAATGATATTCATAGGCAGCATCATCATTGTGATGCAGATCTCCAAGAGCAGAGGCAGCTTGGCATCAAGTACGGAGACCTTTGTGTAGCGGACAGCACAAGAGGGGAGCCTTCGCCATATGATTGGTTTCCGGGAACTTCAAAAAACAAGTAACGTGTAAACACTTTGAACTCCCTCTGTCCAACCTCATACCTGACACACTCCTGCAACGCACATGAACAAAAAATTCCTCACAGACGAGCCGACTCTCTCTCTCTCCCTTTCTCTCTCTTCCTCCCCGCCACCCCCCACATGCTCACTATAACACACTGTGCCGGGTCCTCCTGGATCTACATCCACATACCTATTTGCACATATGCAGACTTAGGCTTAGGAAGCACACTCTTGTACAGCATCAGGAACGCACGCAGGTAGGCAAGCAGGGGCACACACACGCACACGTGAGCGCACCCAGTACACAGTGGCTTGGAAGGTGCTAAGGGGTTTTCGAGGACTGTGTCCTACTTGCTCAAGTCCAGGGTGTTGTTCTCGTGGTGGGCGTGGCTAAGGAGCCCAGCGCTGCTTACTGGACAGTCATTGGCACTTGGGCCTCCCCCTGCTGTCCTCACCAGTCTCCCATTCCCTGAACCATGCAGCTTCGGAGACCTGGGTAGCAACAAACTCTTCGGGAAAGCAATCAAGGCAGAAATGTCAATGTAACAGGACCACATGATTACGGACCCAGTAGTGCCCCAACCAAGGATGGCATTCATTACTCCTCAGGTCTACACCCTAAAGCACAGCACTGCGGGCAAAGAATGGGCAGGCCTGTGCCCCAGAATCCCTTGCCTCTTCTCCCTTCTACTTGGTCCCAGGGTGGTGGGGGCGCCCAACCTGGCCCTTCCTAGCCTCCACCTGCCATCTGCAGCTGAGTTCCTGAGGCTTGTCCCCTGCACACATACCTCCTTTGCTGATAACTCCCTCCGAGTTCTCTCTCCTAGCCCTCCTGTCCCTGCCTTGCTGCTCTGGACTGCTTTCAACTCACACATGCCTCTGCGTCACTGCCTCTTTGCCTCTGCCTCTGCTTCCCCAATTTCCCCCTTCCTCCTCTTGAGGTTCACAGGCTGCACACCTCCCCATGCACCTCTTCACTTCTTCTGGGGAAATTACAACTGCCTCACCCTGGCCTAGCCCTTCTTATCTTCTCCAATCTCCCTCTGCTCTCACCCTCTGCACACCTGGGATCTCTCAGTCCTCTGGTGAACACCAATCCCCATTTATCTAATCTGTGTCTGCCTGCTCTGTGCCAAGCCCCTCTGCTCCTTTTCTGTGCACAGGAGGTTTGTGACAAAGGTAGGAGGGAAGCGGCACTCCTTTCCTGCCTTCTGGTTTTATGACTGGACATCCGATTGGTCTGGAAACGGCCTCTGCCCCCTTGGCCCAAGACCACCTGAAGACCTTGCCTGGCTTGCTAGGCAGCAGCCCTGTGTTTTTCTGAGCAGGAAGGACTGCACATATGCGACCCACTATGCAGAAAAGCCTCCAGGGGGTGGCCGGATGTTTTGTTTCTCCATTCCTTGCCCACTTTGTTGATGTGTGCTTTCATTTGCATTCAACAGGAACAGCCTTAAGGGAGGGGTAGTGAGGCTGCTTAGAGGTAGGCAGTTGGTGCTCACAGGCCAGCAGGGCCTCCTGGTGCCTCACTACAGTGCATTTGCACCTGGGGTGCTGGGAAGCCTCTGGGCAGTGCCCATATGCTTTGGAGCTCTGTGACATGGCCAGGTACTAGGCGCCTCCTGCTGACTTGAGCCAGTGTTCCAACTGGAGTTGCCATAGCAAAAAGGGCACAGGGCCCCTTGGGGGTTTGCTGTAAGTTCTCACAGGCCTTCCGGGGATGCACAGTATGTGTAGAGCCGCACATCCCTCCCCTGACCATTCTGCTGGGAACGGCTTGGGCCAGGGTCCTAGGCAAATACACTTTCCACCTCCCCTCCCTGCTCCATCTTCCCACATCCTGGTTGAACCCGTGTGACACAGCTCCCCACCGCCTCTGCCCTTGCCAGTCCTGGAAGTGGCTGGTGTATGGATCCGCCACCTCTCTCACAATCAACCTCATCTCTCTTGCTCAGAGCATAAGGGAGATACAAGGTTAGCAGGTCAGCGAATCTGGCATCTCCTTTCTGCGCTAGTGTCTGCTTAACTCTTGTCTTCCCGCTTGCCTTGGCCTCTCTGGCCCAGATCCCTGCCTGCTACTTCCTGCTATTGAGCAGCCAAGGATTATACTGGCTAGAGGCAGGATCTGGCAATCCTGGTGCCCGTGGCTCACAGCCATATGTTTTAGGCTCCTTCAGGAAGCTCTGCTAAGACACCAGGGAAAGGGATATCTGACCCTTCCCTGCCGTGACCAAGGCACACTAGCACCCAGCAATGATACTCATAGGCAGCATCATTACTGTCATGCAGATCTCCAAGAGCAGAGGCAGCTTGGCATCAAGTACGGAGACCTTTGTGTAGAGGACCGCACAAGAGGGGAGCATTCGCCATATGAATGGTTTCCGGGAACTTCCAAAAACAAGTAACGTGTAAACACTTTGAACTCCCTCTGTCCAACCTCATACCTGACACACTCATGCAACCGCACATGAACAAAAAATTCCTCACAGGTGAGCCGACTCTCTCTCTCTCTCTTTCTCTCTCTTCCTCCCCGCCACCCCCACATGCTCACTATAACACACTGTGCCCGGGTCCTCCTGGATCTACATCCACATACCTATTTGCACATATGCAGACTTAGGCTTAGGAAGCACACTCCTGTACAGCATCAGGAACACACGCATGTAGGCAAGCAGGGGCACACACACGCACACGTGAGCGCACCCAGTACACAGTGGCTTGGAAGGTGCTAAGGGGTTTTCGAGGACTGTGTCCTACTTGCTCAAGTCCAGGGTGTTGTTCTCGTGGTGGGCGTGGCTAAGGAGCCCAGCGCTGCTTACTGGACAGTCATTGGCACTTGGGCCTCCCCCTGCTGTCCTCACCAGTCTCCCATTCCTGAACCATGCAGCTTCGGAGACCTGGGTAGCAACAAACTCTTCGGGAAAGCAATCAAGGCAGAAATGTCAATGTAACAGGACCACATGATTACGCCCCAGTAGTGCCCAACCAAGGATGGCATTCGTTACCCCTCAGGTCTACACCCTAAAGCCCAGCGCTGCGCGCAGAGAATGGGCAGGCCTGTGCCCCAGAATCCCTTGCCTCTTCTCCCTTCTACTTGTCCCAGGGTGGTGGGGCGCCAACCTGGCCTTCATAGGCCACCACCTGCCATCTGCAGCTGAGTTCCTGAGGCTTGTCCCCTGCACACATACCCTCCTTTGCTGATAACTCCCTCCGAGTTCTCTCTCCTAGCCCTCCTGTCCCTGCCTTGCTGCTCTGGACTGCTTTCAACTCACAATGCCTCTGCGTCACCTGCCTCTTTGCCTCTGCCTCTGCTTCCCAATTTCCCCCTCCTCCTCTTGAGGTTCACAGGCTGCACACCTCCCCATGCACCTCTTCACTTCTTCTGGGGAAATTACAACTGCCTCACCCTGGCCTAGCCCTTCTTATCTTCTCCAAATCTCCCTCTGGCTCTCACCCTCTGCACACCTGGGATCTCTCAGTCCTCTGGTGAACACCAATCCCCATTTATCTAATCTGTTGTCTGCCTGCTCTGTGCCCAAGCCCCTCTGCTCCTTTTCTGTGCACAGGGAGTTTGTGACAAAGGTAGGAGGGAAGCGGCACTCCTTTCCTGCCTTCTGGTTTTATGACTGACATCCGATTGGTCTGGAAACGGCCTCTGCCCCCTTGCCAAGACCACCTGAAGACCTTGCCTGGCTTGCTAGGCAGCAGCCCTGTTTTTCTGAGCAGGAAGGACTGCACATATGCGACCCACTATGCAGAAAAGCCTCCAGTGGGTGGCCGGATGTTTTGTTTCTCCATTCCTTGCCCACTTTGTTGATGTGTGCTTTCATTTGCATTCCAACAGGAACAGCCTTAAGGGAGGGGTAGTGAGGCTGCTTAGAGGTAGGCAGTTGGTGCTCACAGGCCAGCAGGGCCTCCTGGTGCCTCACTAACAGTGCATTTGCACCTGGGTGCTGGGAAGCCTCTGGGCAGTGCCCATATGGTTTGGAGCTCTGTGACATGGCCAGGTACTAGGCGCCTCCTGCTGACTTGAGCCAGTGTTCCAACTGGAGTTGCCATAGCAAAAAAGGGCACAGGGCCCCTTGGGGGTTTGCTGTAAGTTCTCACTAGTTCTCACAGGCCTTCGGGGATGCACAGGATGTGTAGAGCCGCACATCCCTCCCCTGACCATTCTGCTGGGACGGCTTGGCCAGGGTCCTAGGCAAATACACTTTCCACCTCCCCTCCTGCTCCATCTTCCCACATCCTGGTTGAACCCGTGTGACACAGCTCCCACCGCCTCTGCCCTTGCCAGTCCTGGAAGTGGCTGGTGTATGGATCCGCCACCTCTCCCACAATCAACCTCATCTCTCTTGCTCAGAGCATAAGGGAGATACAAGGTTAGCAGGTCAGCGAATCTGGGCATCTCCTTTCTGCGCTAGTGTCTGCTTAACTCTTGTCTTCCCGCTTGCCTTGGCCTCTCTGGCCCAGATCCCTGCCTGCTACTTCCTGCTATTGAGCAGCCAAGGATTATACTGGCTAGAGGCAGGAGCTGGCAATCCTGGTGCCCGTGGCCTCACAGCCATATGTTTTAGGCTCCTTCAGGAAGCTCTGCTAAGACACCAGGGAAAGGGATATCTGACCCTCCCTGCCGTGACCAAGGCACACTAGCACCCTGCAATGATATTCATAGGCAGCATCATCACTGTCATGCAGATCTCAAGAGCAGAGGCAGCTTGGCATCAAGTACGGAGACCTTTGTGTAGCGGACAGCACAAGAGGGGAGCCTTCGCCATATGATTGGTTTCCGGGAACTTCAAAAAACAAGTAACGTGTAAACACTTTGAACTCCCTCTGTCCAACCTCATACCTGACACACTCCTGCAACCGCACATGAACAAAAAAATTCCTCACAGGCGAGCCGACTCTCTCTCTCTCTCTCTTTCCTCTCTCTTCCTCCCCGCCACCCCCACATGCTCACTGTAACACACTGTGCCGGGTCCTCCTGGATCTACATCCAAAACCTATTTGTACATATGCAGACTTAGGCTTAGGAAGCACACTCTTGTACAGCATCAGGAACGCACGCATGTAGGCAAGCAGGGGCACACACACGCACACGTGAGCGCACCCAGTACACAGTGGCTTGGAAGGTGCTAAGGGGTTTTCGAGGACTGTGTCCTACTTGCTCAAGTCCAGGGTGTTGTTCTCGTGGTGGGCGTGGCTAAGGAGCCCAGCGCTGCTTACTGGACAGTCCATTGGCACTTGGGCCTCCCCCTGCTGTCCTCACCAGTCTCCCATTCCCTGAACCATGCAGCTTCGGAGACCTGGGTAGCAACAACTCTTCGGGAAAGCAATCAAGTCAGAAATGTCAATGTAACAGGACCACATGATTACGCCCCAGTAGTGCCCCCAACCAAGGATGGCATTCGTTACCCCTCAGGACTACACCCTAAAGCCCAGCGCTGCGCGCAGAGAATGGGGCAGGCCTGTGCCCAGAATCCCTTGCCTCTTCTCCTTGTACTTGGTCCCAGGGTGGTGGGGCGCCCAACCTGGCCTTCATAGCCACCACCTGCCATCTGCAGCTGAGTTCCTGAGGCTTGTCCCCTGCACACATACCTCCTTTGCTGATAAACTCCCTCCGAGTTCTCTCTCCTAGCCCTCCTGTCCCTGCCTTGCTGCTCTGGACTGCTTTCAACTCACACGTGCCTCTGCGTCACTGCCTCTTTGCCTCTGCCACTGCTTCCCAATTTCCCCCTCCTCCTCTTGATGTTCACAGCCTGCCACACCTCCCCATGCACCTCTTCACTTCTTCTGGGGAAATTACAACTGCCTCACCCTGGCCTAGCCCTTCTTATCTTCTCCAAATCTCCTCTGCTCTCACCCTCTGCACACCTGGGATCTCTCAGTCCTCTGGTGAACCACAATCCCCATTTATCTAATCTGTTGTCTGCCTGCTCTGTGCCCAAGCCCCTCTGCTCCTTTTCTGTGCACAGGAGGTTTGTGACAAAGGTAGGAGGGAAGCGGCACTCCTTTCCTGCCTTCTGGTTTTATGACTGACATCCCGATTGGTCTGGAAACGGCCTCTGCCCCCTTGGCCAAGACCACCTGAAGACCTTGCCTGGCTTGCTAGGCAGCAGCCCTGTGTTTTTCTGAGCAGGAAGGACTGCACATATGCGACCCACTATGCAGAAAAGCCTCCAGGGGGTGGCCGGATGTTTTGTTTCTCCATTCCTTGCCCACTTTGTTGATGTGTGCTTCATTTGGCATTCCAACAGGACAGCCTTAAGGGAGGGGTAGTGAGGCTGCTTAGAGGTAGGCAGTTGGTGCTCACAGGCCAGCAGGGCCTCCTGGTGCCTCACTAACAGTGCATTTGCACCTGGGGTGCTGGGAAGCCTCTGGGCAGTGCCATATGGTTTGGAGCTCAGTGACATGGCCAGGTACTAGGCGCCTCCTGCTGACTTGAGCCAGTGTTCCAACTGAGTTGCCATAGCAAAAAGGGCACAGGGCCCCTTGGGGTTTGCTGTAAGTTCTCACTAGTTCTCACAGGCCTTCGGGATGCACAGGATGTGTAGAGCCGCACATCCCTCCCCTGACCATTTGCTGGGAACGGCTTGGGCCAGGGTCCTAGGCAAATACACTTTCCACCTCCCCTCCTGCTCCATCTTCCCACATCCTGGTTGAACCCGTGTGACACAGCTCCCCACCGCCTCTGCCCTTGCCAGTCCTGGAAGTGGCTGGTGTATGGATCCGCCACCTCTCTCACATCAACCTCATCTCTCTTGCTCAGAGCATAAGGGAGATACAAGGTTAGCAGGTCAGCGAATCTGGGCATCTCCTTCCTGCGCTAGTGTCTGCATAACTCTTGTCTTCCCGCTTGCCTTGGCCTCTCTGGCCCAGATCCCTGCCTGCTACGTCCTGCTATTGAGCAGCCAAGGGATTATACTGGCTAGAGGCAGGAGCTGGCAATCCTGGTGCCCGTGCTCACAGCCATATGTTTAGGCTCCTTCAGGAAGCTCCTGCTAAGACACCAGGGGAAAGGGATATCTGACCCTTCCCTGCCGTGACCAAGGCACACTAGCACCCAGCAATGATATTCATAGGCAGCATCATCACTGTCATGCAGATCTCCAAGAGCAGAGGCAGCTTGGCATCAAGTACGGAGACCTTTGTGTAGCGGACAGCACAAGAGGGGAGCCTTCGCCATATGATTGGTTTCCGGGAACTTCAAAATCAAGTAACGTGTAAACACTTTGAACTCCCTCTGTCCAACCTCATACCTGACACACTCCTGCAACCGCACATGAACAAAAATTCCTCACAGGCGAGCCGACTCTCTCTCTCTCTCTTCTCTCTCTTCCTCCCCGCCACCCCCACATGCTCACTATAACACACTGTGCCGGGTCCTCCTGGATCTACATCCACATACCTATTTGCACATATGCAGACTTAGGCTTAGGAAGCACACTCTTGTACAGCATCAGGAACACACGCATGTAGGCAAGCAGGGGCACACACACGCACACGTGACCGCACCCAGTACACAGTGGCTTGGAAGGTGCTAAGGGGTTTTCGAGGACTGTGGTCCTACTTGCTCAAGTCCAGGGTGTTGTTCTCGTGGTGGGCGTGGCTAAGGAGCCCAGCGCTGCTTACTGGACAGTCCATTGGCACTTGGGCCTCCCCCTGCTGTCCTCACCAGTCTCCCATTCTCCTGAACCATGCAGCTTCGGAGACCTGGGTAGCAACAAACTCTTCGGGAAAGCAATCAAGGCAGAAATGTCAATGTAACAGGACCACATGATTACGCCCCAGTAGTGCCCCAACCAAGGATGGCATTCGTTACCCCTCAGGTCTACACCCTAAAGCACAGCGCTGTGCCCCAGAATCCCTTGCCTCTTCTCCCTTGTACTTGGTCCCAGGGTGGTGGGGCGCCCAACCTGGCCTTCCTAGCCACCACCTGCCATCTGCAGCTGAGTTCCTGAGGCTTGTCCCCTGCACACATACCTCCTTTGCTGATAACTCCCTCCGAGTTCTCTCTCCTAGCCCTCCTGTCCCTGCCTTGCTGCTCTGGACTGCTTTCAACTCACACATGCCTCTGCGTCACTGCCTCTTTGCCTCTGCCTCTGCTTCCCAATTTCCCCCCTCCTCCTCTTGAGGTTCACAGGCTGCACACCTCCCCATGCACCTCTACACTTCTTCTGGGAAATTACAACTGCCTCACCCTGGGCCTAGCCCTTCTTATCTTCTCCAAATCTCCCTCTGCTCTCACCCTCTGCACACCTGGATCTCTCAGTCCTCTGGTAGAACACCAATCCCCATTTATCTAATCTGTTGTCTGCCTGCTCTGTGCCCAAGCCCCTCTGCTCCTTTTCTGTGCACAGGAGGTTTGTGACAAAGGTAGGAGGGAAGCGGCACTCCTTTCCTGCCTTCTGGTTTTATGACTGACATCCGATTGGTCTGGAAACGGCCTCTGCCCCCTTGGCCAAGACCACCTGAAGACCTTGCCTGGCTTGCTAGGCAGCAGCCCTGTGTTTTCTGAGCAGGAAGGACTGCACATATGCGACCCACTATGCAGAAAAGCCTCCAGGGGGTGGCCGGATGTTTTGTTTCTCCATTCCTTGCCCACTTTGTTGATGTGTGCTTTCATTTGCATTCCAACAGGAACAGCCTTAAGGAGGGGTAGTGAGGCTGCTTAGAGGTAGGCAGTTGGTGCTCACAGGCCAGCAGGGCCTCCTGGTGCCTCACTAACAGTGCATTTGCACCTGGGGTGCTGGGAAGCCTCTGGGCAGTGCCCATATGGTTTGGAGCTCTGTGACATGGCCAGGTACTAGGCGCCTCCTGCTGACTTGAGCCAGTGTTCCAACTGGAGTTGCCATAGCAAAAAGGGCACAGGGCCCTTGGGGGTTTGCTGTAAGTTCTCACTAGTTCTCACAGGCCTTCGGGGATGCACAGGATGTGTAGAGCCGCACATCCCTCCCCTGACCATTCTGCTGGAACGGCTTGGGCCAGGGTCCTAGGCAAATACACTTTCCACCTCCCCTCCTGCTCCATCTTCCCACATCCTGGTTGAACCCGTGTGACACAGCCTCCCCACCGCCTCTGCCCTTGCCAGTCCTGGAAGTGGCTGGTGTATGGATCCGCCACCTCTCTCACAATCAACCTCATCTCTCTTGCTCAGAGCATAAGGGAGATACAAGGTTAGCAGGTCAGCGAATCTGGGCATCTCCTTTCTGCGCTAGTGTCTGCTTAACTCTTGTCTTCCCGCTTGCCTTGGCCTCTCTGGCCCAGATCCCTGCCTGCTACGTCCTGCTATTGAGCAGCCAAGGATTATACTGGCTAGAGGCAGGAGCTGGCAATCCTGGTGCCCGTGGCTCACAGCCATATGTTTTAGGCTCCTTCAGGAAGCTCTGCTAAGACACCAGGGAAAGGGATATCTGACCCTTCCCTGCCGTGACCAAGGCACACTAGCACCCAGCAATGATATTCATAGGCAGCATCATCACTGTCATTGCAGATCTCCAAGAGCAGAGGCAGCTTGGCATCAAGTACGGAGACCTTTGTGTAGCGGACAGCACAAGAGGGGAGCTTCGCCATATGATTGGTTTCCGGGAACTTCAAAATCAAGTAACGTGTAAACACTTTGAACTCCCTCTGTCCAACCTCATACCTGACACACTCCTGCAACCGCACATGAACAAAAAATTCCTCACAGGCGAGCCGACTCTCTCTCTCTCTCTTTCTCTCTCTTTCCTCCCCGCCACCCCCACATGCTCACTATAACCACACTGTGCCGGGTCCTCCTGGATACATCCACATACCTATTTGCACATATGCAGACTTAGGCTTAGGAAGCACACTCTTGTACAGCATCAGGAACACACGCATGTAGGCAAGCAGGGGCACACACACGCACACGTGACCGCACCCAGTACACAGTGGCTTGGAAGGTGCTAAGGGGTTTTCGAGGACTGTGTCCTACTTGCTCAAGTCCAGGGTGTTGTTCTCGTGGTGGGCGTGGCTAAGGAGCCCAGCGCTGCTTACTGGACAGTCCATTGGCACTTGGGCCTCCCCCTGCTGTCCTCACCAGTCTCCCATTCCCTGAACCATGCAGCTTCGGAGACCTGGGTAGCAACAAACTCTTCGGGAAAGCAATCAAGGCAGAAATGTCAATGTAACAGGACCACATGATTACGCCCCAGTAGTGCCCCAACCAAGGATGGCATTCGTTACCCCTCAGGTCTACACCCTAAAGCACAGCGCTGCGCGCAGAGAATGGGGCAGGCCTGTGCCCCAGAATCCCTTGCCTCTTCTCCCTTGTACTTGGTCCCAGGGTGGTGGGGCGCCCAACCTGGCCTTCCTAGCCACCACCTGCCATCTGCAGCTGAGTTCCTGAGGCTTGTCCCCTGCACACATACCTCCTTTGCTGATAACTCCCTCCGAGTTCTCTCTCCTAGCCCTCCTGTCCCTGCCTTGCTGCTCTGGACTGCTTTCAACTCACACATGCCTCTGCGTCACTGCCTCTTTGCCTCTGCCTCTGCTTCCCAATTTCCCCCTCCTCCTCTTGAGGTTCACAGGCTGCACACCTCCCCATGCACCTCTTCACTTCTTCTGGGAAATTACAACTGCCTCACCCTGGCCTAGCCCTTCTTATCTTCTCCAAATCTCCCTCTGCTCTCACCCTCTGCACACCTGGGATCTCTCAGTCCTCTGGTGAACACCAATCCCCATTTATCTAATCTGTTGTCTGCCTGCTCTGTGCCCAAGCCCCTCTGCCTCCTTTTCTGTGCACAGGAGGTTTGTGAGAAAGGTAGGAGGGAAGCGGCACTCCTTTCCTGCCTTCTGGTTTTATGACTGACATCCGATTGGTCTGGAAACGGCCTCTGCCCCCTTGGCCAAGACCACCTGAAGACCTTGCCTGGCTTGCTAGGCAGCAGCCCTGTGTTTTTCTGAGCAGGAAGGACTGCACATATGCGACCCACTATGCAGAAAAGCCTCCAGGGGGTGGCCGGATGTTTTGTTTCTCCATTCCTTGCCCACTTTGTTGATGTGTGCTTTCATTTGCATTCCAACAGGAACAGCCTTAAGGGAGGGGTAGTGAGGCTGCTTAGAGGTAGGCAGTTGGTGCTCACAGGCCAGCAGGGCCTCCTGGTGCCTCACTAACAGTGCATTTGCACCTGGGGTGCTGGGAAGCCTCTGGGCAGTGCCCATATGGTTTGGAGCTCTGTGACATGGCCAGGTACTAGGCGCCTCTGATGACTTGAGCCAGTGTTCCAACTGGAGTTGCCATAGCAAAAAGGGCACAGGGCACCTTGGGGGTTTGCTGTAAGTTCTCACTAGTTCTCACAGGCCTTCGGGGATGCACAGGATGTGTAGAGCCGCACATCCCTCCCCTGACCATTCTGCTGGGAATGGCTTGGGCCAGGGTCCTAGGCAAATACACTTTCCACCTCCCCTCCTGCTCCATCTTCCCACATCCTGGTTGAACCCGTGTGACACAGCTCCCCAACGCCTCTGCCCTTGCCAGTCCTGGAAGTGGCTGGTGTATGGATCCGCCACCTCTCTCACAATCAACCTCATCTCTCTTGCTCAGAGCATAAGGGAGATACAAGGTTAGCAGGTCAGCGAATCTGGGCATCTCCTTTCTGCGCTAGTGTCTGCTTAACTCTTGTCTTCCGCTTGCCTTGGCCTCTCTGGCCCAGATCCCTGCCTGCTACTTCCTGCTATTGAGCAGCCAAGGATTATACTGGCTAGAGGCAGGAGCTGGCAATCCTGGTGCCCGTGGCTCACAGCCATATGTTTTAGGCTCCTTCAGGAAGCTCTGCTAAGACACCAGGGAAAGGGATATCTGACCCTTCCCTGCCGTGACCAAGGCACACTAGCACCCAGCAATGATATTCATAGGCAGCATCATCATTGTGATGCAGATCTCCAAGAGCAGAGGCAGCTTGGCATCAAGTACGGAGACCTTTGTGTAGCGGACAGCACAAGAGGGGAGCCTTCGCCATATGATTGGTTTCCGGGAACTTCAAAAAACAAGTACGTGTAAACACTTTGAACTCCCTCTGTCCAACCTCATACCTGACACACTCCTGCAACCGCACATGAACAAAAAATTCCTCACAGACGAGCCGACTCTCTCTCTCTCCCTTTCTCTCTCTTCCTCCCCGCCACCCCCACATGCTCACTATAACACACTGTGCCGGGTCCTCCTGGATCTACATCCACATACCTATTTGCACATATGCAGACTTAGGCTTAGGAAGCACACTCTTGTACAGCATCAGGAACGCACGCATGTAGGCAAGCAGGGGCACACACACGCACACGTGAGCGCACCCAGTACACAGTGGCTTGGAAGGTGCTAAGGGGTTTTCGAGGACTGTGTCCTACTTGCTCAAGTCCAGGGTGTTGTTCTCGTGGTGGGCGTGGCTAAGGAGCCCAGCGCTGCTTACTGGACAGTCCATGGCACTTGGGCCTCCCCCTGCTGTCCTCACCAGTCTCCATTCCCTGAACATGCAGCTTCGGAGACCTGGGTAGCAACAAACTCTTCGGGAAAGCAATCAAGGCAGAAATGTCAATGTAACAGGACCACATGATTACGACCCAGTAGTGCCCCAACAAGGATGGCATTCATTACTCCTCAGTCTACACCCTAAAGCACAGCACTGCGGGCAAAGAATGGGGCAGGCCTGTGCCCCAGAATCCCTTGCCTCTTCTCCCTTCTACTTGGTCCCAGGGTGGTGGGGCGCCCAACCTGGCCTTCCTAGCCTCCACCTGCCATCTGCAGCTGAGTTCCTGAGGCTTGTCCCCTGCACACATACCTCCTTTGCTGATAACTCCCTCCGAGTTCTCTCTCCTAGCCCTCCTGTCCCTGCCTTGCTGCTCTGGACTGCTTTCAACTCACACATGCCTCTGCGTCACTGCCTCTTTGCCTCTGCCTCTGCTTCCCAATTTCCCCCTCCTCCTCTTGAGGTTCACAGGCTGCACACCTCCCCATGCACCTCTTCACTTCTTCTGGGGAAATTACAACTGCCTCACCCTGGCCTAGCCCTTCTTATCTTCTCCAAATCTCCCTCTGCTCTCACCCTCTGCACACCTGGGATCTCTCAGTCCTCTGGTGAACACCAATCCCCATTTATCTAATCTGTTGTCTGCCTGCTCTGTGCCCAAGCCCCTCTGCTCCTTTTCTGTGCACAGGAGGTTTGTGACAAAGGTAGGAGGGAAGCGGCACTCCTTTCCTGCCTTCTGGTTTTATGACTGACATCCGATTGGTCTGGAAACGGCCTCTGCCCCCTTGGCCAAGACCACCTGAAGACCTTGCCTGGCTTGCTAGGCAGCAGCCCTGTGTTTTTCTGAGCAGGAAGGACTGCACATATGCGACCCACTATGCAGAAAAGCCTCCAGGGGGTGGCCGGATGTTTTGTTTCTCCATTCCTTGCCCACTTTGTGATGTGTGCTTTCATTTGCATTCCAACAGGAACAGCCTTAAGGGAGGGGTAGTGAGGCTGCTTAGAGGTAGGCAGTTGGTGCTCACAGGCCAGCAGGGCCTCCTGGTGCCTCACTAACAGTGCATTTGCACCTGGGGTGCTGGGAAGCCTCTGGGCAGTGCCCATATGCTTTGGAGCTCTGTGACATGGCCAGGTACTAGGCGCCTCCTGCTGACTTGAGCCAGTGTTCCAACTGGAGTTGCCATAGCAAAAAGGGCACAGGGCCCCTTGGGGGTTTGCTGTAAGTTCTCACAGGCCTTCGGGGATGCACAGTATGTGTAGAGCCGCACATCCCTCCCCTGACCATTCTGCTGGGAACGGCTTGGGCCAGGGTCCTAGGCAAATACACTTTCCACCTCCCCTCCTGCTCCATCTTCCCACATCCTGGTTGAACCCGTGTGACACAGCTCCCCACCGCCTCTGCCCTTGCCAGTCCTGGAAGTGGCTGGTGTATGGATCCGCCACCTCTCTCACAATCAACCTCATCTCTCTTGCTCAGAGCATAAGGGAGATACAAGGTTAGCAGGTCAGCGAATCTGGGCATCTCCTTTCTGCGCTAGTGTCTGCTTAACTCTTGTCTTCCCGCTTGCCTTGGCCTCTCTGGCCAGATCCCTGCCTGCTACTTCCTGCTATTGAGCAGCCAAGGATTATACTGGCTAGAGGCAGGATCTGGCAATCCTGGTGCCCGTGGCTCACAGCCATATGTTTTAGGCTCCTTCAGGAAGCTCTGCTAAGACACCAGGGAAAGGGATATCTGACCCTTCCCTGCCGTGACCAAGGCACACTAGCACCCAGCAATGATACTCATAGGCAGCATCATTACTGTCATGCAGATCTCCAAGAGCAGAGGCAGCTTGGCATCAAGTACGGAGACCTTTGTGTAGAGGACCGCACAAGAGGGGAGCATTCGCCATATGATTGGTTTCCGGGAACTTCCAAAAACAAGTAACGTGTAAACACTTTGAACTCCCTCTGTCCAACCTCATACCTGACACACTCATGCAACCGCACATGAACAAAAATTCCTCACAGGTGAGCCGACTCTCTCTCTCTCTCTTTCTCTCTCTTCCTCCCCGCCACCCCCACATGCTCACTATAACACACTGTGCCGGGTCCTCCTGGATCTACATCCACATACCTATTTGCACATATGCAGACTTAGGCTTAGGAAGCACACTCCTGTACAGCATCAGGAACACACGCATGTAGGCAAGCAGGGGCACACACACGCACACGTGAGCGCACCCAGTACACAGTGGCTTGGAAGGTGCTAAGGGGTTTTCGAGGACTGTGTCCTACTTGCTCAAGTCCAGGGTGTTGTTCTCGTGGTGGGCGTGGCTAAGGAGCCCAGCGCTGCTTACTGGACAGTCCATTGGCACTTGGGCCTCCCCCTGCTGTCCTCACCAGTCTCCCATTCCCTGAACCATGCAGCTTCGGAGACCTGGGTAGCAACAACTCTTCGGGAAAGCAATCAAGGCAGAAATGTCAATGTAACAGGACCACATGATTACGCCCCAGTAGTGCCCCAACCAAGGATGGCATTCGTTACCCCTCAGGTCTACACCCTAAAGCCCAGCGCTGCGCGCAGAGAATGGGGCAGGCCTGTGCCCCAGAATCCCTTGCCTCTTCTCCCTTCTACTTGGTCCCAGGGTGGTGGGGCGCCCAACCTGGCCCTTCCTAGCCACCACCTGCCATCTGCAGCTGAGTTCCTGAGGCTTGTCCCCTGCACACATACCTCCTTTGCTGATAACTCCCTCCGAGTT
>NW_025961509.1:0-33829 GCF_023159225.1 Perognathus longimembris pacificus
TAATAAACCTCCTTTTGAACCTTCTTCTCCTGTCTGTGATGATCTCTGCATGGTCCTCTGGGATGGCTGGGACATATCTTTTCAACACCTAATAGGCTGAGGAGGCCAATGGTACTGATGAATGAGTTCTTATCACTTGAATGGTGTATCCATTCCCATCGTTCTCATTGGCTGGACAGAGAAACCTTTCTGTAAATATGCCTGCTTTATGCATACTTCATGGAAGATCCAAAGAACACAACCTGAAGTAGAATTCTGTAGCCATAGTGACGAGCCAAGTTACTCTCTTAGAGACAGTCAGGTATGACAGGGATCAAGCCACAAATAGCAGCTGTTATTTCCTTGTCTCTGCCATTGCTAACGCAAATCTGCTAAACATAGCTTTGATGAATTATTTGGGGTTCTTAAAGAAATTTTCTTTTGGTTTTCTAGAGCGTCTCTTGATCTTACAAAAAAGGTAAATATGCCTTTCTACTGAGGACAAAGATGATATAATAATGACTGTCCAATTTTATGTTATAAATATCACTGTATAAATAAATCTGATTTGAATAGGTCTACGAGTCAGATGGAGAAGACACTCATTTTGGTAAACATCTCATATTGAAGCTGTAAAGACACTCTTTACTAAGTCCATGCCCAATAAATCCAAGTCTTTCTACCCGGTATGCTTCGGTCTAAATGGTCTGTTTCCCCTGTCATTTTGGTGAACACTTTGGAGACAAAACTAGGTATCATGAAAACCCCAAATTCCACTGCTACAACACCAAGAGATACTGACAGGCAAGATTATCTTTATAAATGACCTACAGTAGTTTAACTAACCGCCATGTACATTAGCTTTAGGTTCTGAGCAACTTTTGCAACATTTCCCACTTGTTCCTCTGTGGAGCAGAGGAAGGAATGTAAGAAAAAGACTAATGAACTGTGGGTGCAGCTTTAGTGGTAAGAGAATTTGCCTAGTCTTTCTGAGAAACTTACAAAAAAAAAACCAACACAAAAAAAACAGAAGTATTATTTAAGCTCTAAACACTAATATGCCAAACAATTTACATAAATCGTACAATGGAGAAGGAATTTCTACTCTTTTTTTTTCCTGGTGAAAAAATGAAGTGCATTCATTTGATCACAGTCACACCATTATTTAGTATCAGATCTAAGATTGCAGTCTAGACATATCCAGCTCATTCTGGATTCCTTATGAGGCTTCTAGCTCTGGAGTCCCTCTGCCCAGGGGACAAATCCTAAGATTGCTAGCACTTAAAACTCTCCTAGTTATAGAAAGTAAATCACAAAGAGCCTCTCCTACTGTGAGAAGCCATTCAATAAATCATCCTCAAAGCCTTCCCACAGAGGCTACCTGGGAAAACCCCAGTAAGACCTGAGTTCTAGCAGAAGCCATCAGTGAGTACAAACAACACAAATTTGCTTCTTTGCTACCGACCCTTGGCTCTGAGACTCAGCCTGTCATCAAGAGTGTCAACTTCAATGGATGGGCATGTGTCCACAGGAACTGAGTTGAGGTCACACTTGTCTCACTCTGTCCTGCAAACAGATGTCTGGGTGACAAGTCTTAGTCACACATGGCGAACAGAGGTTCCAGCCAAATCAGGTGGGAAGTGCCATATCTTCTTTCTAAGCCCTTTTGGCCAGCCAGCTCATTCCCTAAGATAATCCTGCATCAGCTGGTTTTCTCCAGAATCTTTTAACACAAAGCCTGCGTTTGGGTGATGTCTTGTTATTGGACAAGCAGAACTGAGTTTATTTCTGTAACTCACCAAAAACCCCATCTGGTTCTGTGTGTTTGAATGTGCCCCTTCAGAGTTCCCTCCCAAGGAGCCAGGTAAAAACTGATGTAATGCAGAGTTCTAGTGGTGGCAAGAAGGAAAGCAGGTGATAGAGCAACCAATAAACAACAACCCAAGAGAATTGCTGTTTATTATTCATTTATCACATTAAGATGGAAAAACAGGGCTGGGAATATGGCCTAGTGGCAAGAAGCTCTCTGTTCGATTCCCCAGCACCACATATATGGAAAACGGCCAGAAGGGGCGCTGTGGCTCAGGTGGCAGAGTTCTAGCATTGAGCGGGAAGAAGCCAGGGACAGTGCTCAGGCCCTGAGTCCAAGGCCCAGGACTGACCCCAAAAAAAGCAAGATGGAAAAACAAAGTCTGTAATAATCATCCCAGGGAATATACAGCAAACTCTTAAGGATAATAGCTTTCTCCCAGATGACAAGAGTTCAATCACTGGCCTACATGAAGCATCATAAAAACAATAGTATCTCCTCTGGAAATAGAACTCAGTGTGGTCACTTTTCAACATTTTACCAAGTTTGTTATGAATCTTCCAAATTAAATTTAAGCTCCCCACATACACACAGCCCATGCACTGGATTTTTTTGTATATTCAAAAGATGCTCTTTCCTGCCAGGTGTGATTTGTGAAGTCCTATACCTACCCTACCCACTGTCGGGGAAATTAACATCATCTCTATGGGGCAGGGGCAGCTGTGATTTCATTCCTGTCCTGGAAAAGTTCTTCCCTTGAATATCTCACTTCTGAGGTCTTTCTCAACTACTCAGGATGAAACACACAATGTCAAACATCCACGCTTTGTCTTCTCATCAAAAGCCTTCACTGAAAAAATAATATATCTCAAAGATGGTCAAATACAAATACTAAATACAAATACTAAAAGCTTTTATGCTGTATAACCTGAAAATTGAAAAGTCTAAACTGTGCCTGAACTAGTTATCATGAGACAAAAACCAACCGCAAACTATAAGAAATTACAGGCAGTAGTCCTTTTTATCCCCAGTCCCGGGGCTTGGACTCAGGGTCTTGGGTGCTATCCCTGAGCCTCTCTGTGCTCAAGGCTAGCGTTCTACCACTTGAGCCACAGTGCCTTTTCCAGCTTTTTCTTAGTTGTTGGAGATAAGAGTCTCATAGACTTTGCTGACTAGGCTGGCTTTGAACTGCAATTCTCAGATCTCCACCTACTGAGTAGCCAGGATTACCGGCGTGAGCCAGCAGTGAACAGCAGCCGCAAAGTTTTTCACAGTCACCTGCAGCTTAATCATAACTGGGGCGTGTTCTAAGGGCTGTGCTGTTGCCATCCCACTGCTGAGCAAACATCACACAGCTCACTCACACAAACTAAGCTGGCTATGACATCACTAGTTTACACAATCTTAGGGTTCCACTGTTATATTTGTGACCTGTCTTGGGTTGAAGTGTCATTATGAAGCACATGACTACATTGAAATGAGCTCTTCCATATGAGAGAAAAGACTCATTTTCCATGCATAAGGATGAAAGAAACTAGAATGTTCATAAATACATTCACCATGTTTATCTAAAGAACTTCTTGAGATTCATGGGAGTTTTGATGCCTTATATAATATTGTATCCACTAAATGCCTTCCCCTGGCCATATTCCAAGAGCTTTTAAATTGTTAGGTCTACAGACAACAACCAAGGCTCAGAAGTCTCTGAATGAAGATTAATGATTCGGGGGTGGGGGGTGGGGGTGCTCATTCACTACCATTTCGTCTCTATCCTTCTAATACACACTGTCACTATGGTTTCTTATAACTACACAGAAAAATGGACAACATGAAGAATATTTCTGGCAAGGTACTGAGAACAAAATAAAGAACTAATTTCCTTTAGTCTTCATTTTTACCTACAGGTCAGATCACTTGCGAATATAATAACCACAAGAAACTCTGCACTAATATAACATTAGACACCAGGGCTTCACAGCTATTCAGACCAGGTTCACCACGAACACTGAAGTTATTTAATAAAATTGAAGATGACTTTTCAATCCGGGATACTAAGAAATTTGTATATCCCCTTGCCAATATTTTTCATGGTGATTAGCTCTTTTTTTTCCCCTCACAGACACTTGTATGCTGCTTAAAATAATATTTGTGGCTTTACTCACCATCTGTCAAAGGGAGACATGTTGATTTTCTTAAAGCAAGTTGGGTCTGCATTCTTTCTCTGTTACTGTTACAGGTAGACCTGACAGGCATATGATCGTTTGTTTGCAAATGCTCTCCCCTAGATGGAACCTAGTTAAGTTTCATTTCTTACCTGCTGGACAGTTGCACTCAGAAGGTGTTTCTCTTGTGATTCTCAGTTTAGCCATGTGTTCGTAGGATTCCTGTAGGAAAAGAAGATATATTAAGAGCTAGCAGTAGTATCCCAGTTCTGTGAGTTCTTCAGGGACTCTTCCTCTGTGGCTGTTAATAATGTTTGATAGCCTGCACAAACAGCATTTATGTAAGTGCATGGATCTTAGCCAATGCTAACAGTACTCAAGACATAATTTTGTTTTAATTTAAAAATCAATTTAACATTGACATAGATTGAAAGATTTGGGGAATACCTTTCTTCATTATTCACTATCCCCACCCTCTCCCTGCACAGCCAAGGCAAAACTCCGGCACTAACAATGCAGCTCATGGCAATGTGTGTCCTATCAATAACAGCCAATGTTGTAGACATACTTTATCACATTCGGGCTGCAACTACTGCATCTCTCCACTGGCAGAAAAACTACAATCTCCCTACTGGAGTCTAAGTCATCTTTAAAGGAATCCTTTTCAATTCTCCATTCATCAATATCTGAGCACAACCTCTGTTAACTCTCCCCCTCCAAAAAAACAAAGGAAAACTTTTTTTTCCAATTTTTAAAACATTTAATATGAAAAGAATTCCGAGTTAAGTGAATTTTTAAATCTATGGGCTTATTTCACTTTAAGAGTGCTTACCATTCTCTATTGATAAGGCCTAACCTTATCAAATGAAAAACAGATGTGAGAATTACAATGAATATTCTCCATACAACTGAGAATGCTGACAGCCCAGACTCCACAAAACTAAACAGCGGGGCAAAGCCCCTACTGCCATTGCAACATGCAATCCTTAAGGAAGACAGAGGGAAGATCCTCCACACAGACTTGGAGAGAAACCAAGGAAGGGACTTGAATAAATAGATACCACAGAGGCTCACACATCCCAAATCAACTGTATAACCAGTAAGGGTGGATCCTGTAGACTGACTGAACCTGTGCAAAATTCTGTCCACATGCAACTCCCCCTCGAGCAAGGCCCAGCCTCACACACCTGACTATGGTCTTCAGCTGATCTGCCTTCTCCGGCAGCAGGGGAACGGAGGGTGCCCTTTTAGCAGATTCCAGGGTGAGGATCCTCGCCTGAAGGTCGTTGGTTTTCACCCCAAGTTACAGACACGAAATCATGGCCACCCCGGAGAGGAGGGTGGCCAGGGTGGTGCACGGGGGCATGGCACAGGTGCAATGCTGCCTGGAAGGGCTGGGTTCTTCAGATCCAGCCTTTCACCCTGCTCCCTTCCCCACAGGCTTCTTCACCAGCATGGTAAGGGGGGGGGGTCCTCTGGCCACCTTCTACCTCCTGCCAAGACAACTGGCCAGAGGAGTAGCGACAAGTCCTCCAAAGTTCAGTCCTGGCGGCTGCACAAGTAGTTGGCAGAGTAGGTGCCAGGCAGGCGCGGTGAGGGACCTGTATGGGGCTCAGCACGGGGACCCGCAGGCAAGGACCATCCTTAGCCTGTGGCTCTCCTCCCAGCTGGGAGCAAAACAAACAAAAATAAATAATGCTCTCCTCTGCACTCCTCTGAGCTCCTCTGCTCTCCTCTGCTCTCCTCCTCCTCTGCTCTCCGCCTCCTTTGCTCTCTTCCTCTCTGCTCTCCTCCTCCTCTGCTCTCTTCCTCCTCAATTGGATGATAAACTTGGCTTCAGGTGTGTTAGGGAGATAGAAGCGTAAAGGTACAAGAGGGAAATGGGTTTCAAATGTACCCTAAGTGCATCAAGTATTGAAAATGAGTACTTCATTTTATGGCTCTGCAACAATCTAACATGTCCTCAGACCCTTTTGGTGCCAATAAGATAGAGGAGAGTTGTGTGACAGATCTCTGGTCTTGCAGGCTTTAGGTTGTAACAGAAAGGAGAACTAGATGGTTCTGAATGTTTATTCAAGTTCCATCCACCCACTTCCTCACTTTCAGCCCTCCCATTATGTTCTTAAGCTTCAAGGAAATAAGTGTTTCTGTTCTCTCACCCGATCCACTCCATTCCCCCCCATGTACGGTCCAGTGCCAGGTGCTAGCAAGATCAACAGGGAGCAAGGTGTGGGTACTGTTCATTGGGAGCTGCAGGCTTGCTGTGTTGGCTGGTCCCTCTGGAAGGAATGCTGGTGGCTCCCCTACCCTCTCCTCCTCGTGGGAGAGACCCCCATGACCTGTGTTTGCATTTGCCTCTGTGCTTATATAGCCTCTGTATTTACACCTGACCATGCTAGGGCAAATAGGCTTCCCCTAGTTCTTAAGCAATGAGCCAGAGCTGTCCAGTCAACGGTGGTTTGGCAGCATTATGCTGCCTTTAGCCATTTGGGAACCCTATGAAATTGGTCATGGCCCCTTCCAGGATGTGCAGCCTACCAGAGTGCACAGGCGTGAGGCAGAAATAGCAGGGCCTCCTCTTGAGCACAGACCCCTCTCCTCCCGCCTTGTTCCTTTGCTGGGGCTGGCAAGCCTCATAGGCAGGGTGGCCCGACGAGCTAGGATGGCCAGCCAATGACAGGTAAGATCCTTCAGGGGGACGACCTAAGACAGGCGCTTTCTCGAGTAGGACATCCACCAGCTTATTAAACAGAAAAGGAGGAGATGTGGGGCGCACCGCCTGGCCCCGACTGTGCACGCCCTGGAGTTGTGTGACTGTTGCACCGCCTCCGGGGAGAGGGATCCTGGCTAACCCCGCCTGCCTTCGGGGTCCGGAACTGGAAGGCAGCTCTAGGCAGTAACCTGGGGTGGTCCTGCTGGTAGTGACATAGACTCAGGCCGCCCCTTAGGGAGGTCCCATGGCCTTCCACCCTTGACGGACAGCTCCGACCGCCAATCGTAGCCCCTGACTAGGTATGTTACACCCCTCCTCTTCCTGCTGCCATTGCCCATACTTAAGATGGGGTTCGCGCCAATAAACAGAGAGCGGTCTTGAACTCTGCCCAAGTCGACTGACCATCTAACTGTGGCATAAAAGTTGGGTTGGGCTGCGTGCGGGTGACTTGCTGCTTATTACCTATTCTGGGTTCACCCTCGGCGGGAGGGGCGCGCCTCCTTGCCTCTCCTGCTGGTCAGGAGAGCGCCCGGGTGCAGGGCCCCCTGCATCTGTCCATCCATCTGTCTGTCTATGTGTCTGTCTCCCTGTCCATCTGTCTGTCCATCTCTTGTGCTTCTGTCTGTCTCCCTGTCTGTCTCTATGTTGTCCTGTCTGTCCGTCTGTCTGTGTGTCTGCGCCTCTCTCCGTCTGTGTGTCCACCCGTCCCTCCTTTTCCGTCTCCCAATCCACATGTCCGTCCCTCTGTCCGCCCCTCCATTCCTCCGACTGGACTGTGTCTCTCTGTCTGGGAGACGCACCCAGCACCACCCAAGGCGGATTCAGCACCCAGCACCACCACCCAAGGAGGACTCAGCACTCAATACCACCACCCAGGAGGCCTCAGCACACAATACCACCACCCAGGAGGACTCAGCACCCAGCACCACCACCCAAGGAGGACTCAGGTCTGTCTGTCTGTCTGTATGTCTGTGCATGGCACCCGCACCCCCGAGGCCCCAAGGCCTGTCCTCACCGGGGTGCCGCCTTGGCTTCCCCATCCCCGAGAAAGGAGAATGAGATGCCCAGGAGCCAGGAAACCCCCAGGAGAAGCGAGAAAGGGGAAGCGGCATCCACTCCCCGTCCGGAGCCCAGAAACGTCGGGGCCCAGCCGCCCCAAGCTCCCCAGGACACCCACCCGGGGGTCCACACCTGACAGCCCAAACCCCCGGAACCAAGACGGGCACCCTGGCTGCCCCACACCCGACCCGATGTGCCAATGGCCTGCAGTGAGTGTGAAAGCCCCCGGGGCCACCAGGGAGGAGAGGGAGGGGGAAAGAGAGAGGGATGAGATCAAGCACCCATCCCCCACCCACCCAATTATCCACCCACCCACCCATCCATCCACCAACCCATCCACCACCCACCCATCCATCCACCCACCCACCCATCCATCCACCCACCCACCCACCCACCCATCCACCCACCCATCTACCCACCCATCATTCATCCACCCACCCATCCACCCATCCACCCACCCATAGATCCACCCACCCATCCACCCCCCCACCGATCAATCCACCCACTCTTCCACCCATCCACCCAATCATCACCCACCCACCCACCCATCCCCATTGCTCTCTCCACAGTGCTCTCCAGGTCCAGGCCTCCTGCCCTGATCCTCCCCTGGTCTGCAGCCTCCATCTTCCTCCCCCTCCTCCTCCTCCTCCTCCTCCTCGTCCTCATGGCTGAAGCTCATCCGGGTAACTCACCTCCTTTCTGGTTCCTCCATCAGCCAAGGGAGGATTCGAACACAGTACCCTTGTATGGATGATCCTGACTTCTCACCTTTGTTCTTCGTGACCCCCCCAACCCAACCAGAGACTCCCACACCATCTTCTGGAAGCTTCCCCGCGCCCTCCTGACCCCTGAGACCCCCCCAACCTTGGCCCTGCGACCCCTGACCCTGTACCTGACCTGGGCCTGACCTTCGACTCCAGGAGCCACAGGCTAAGCTTGCACTGTGTGGCCACCACCACAGAGGCCCGGTGCATCGTTGTGAACCCGAACAAGGGGTCGGTCACACTGCTGGACAGTTGGGCAATCGAGGCACGACGGAGACACCAGGCCCCCATCCTGAGAGGCCAATGGTGGGGGCTGTGGGGTAAACTGAGGCAGGGGTGGGCTGGCCCACCTTCCCTGGTGTTCCGGGGGCTAAGTTGAGGCATGGATGGACGAATGGATCTCCCAGGTGTTCCGGTTTATGTCAAGGCACCGACCCCCCCGCTCTCCAAGGTCCACGTCGGACAATGTAGCTGCGAATTCTGGGATCTCCTGTGGTACCAGGGAGTCGAGTTCGAGGTTACACTCACTGTGGCCAGGAGGCCCCTGACCAAAGGCCTGGGGTTCACAAACCCGGGTGAGGTCCTGAAGTTCCGGGTAGGGTGGGGGGGATCGAGGGTCAGGGGGTCACAGGTCATATGTTGAAGGTTCAGGGGTCATTGGGTTGAAAGTTCAGGAATCATGGGGTTGAACTGGTCAGGGGTCATGGGTTGACGGGTCAGGGGACATGGGGTTGAAGGGTCAGGGGTTTTGGGGTTGAAGGGTCAGAGGTCGTGGGGTTGAAGGGTCAGGGGTAAGTCTCCCCACAGGCCCCCCACCCTCCACCCCCCCCGCCATGTCGTTTCCCCAGGCCTTGTGTGTTATGTCTTCGAGGCCCAGGCCCTGAACTGCTCATGGGCACTGGGGCCGCAGGCACCGCGGGGGACACAGTATTCCTTCAGGATCCGGACTCCAGGTGGGGCCACCCCTGCCGGTTTCAATGCCCCCCTCCGCACCATTGTCGGTTTCTAATGTTCCCCGCTCATCCCGCCATTGTCAGTTTCTAACGCCTCTCTTTGGCATTGTCAGTTTGTAATGCCACCTCTGTTGGCCATTTTCGGTTTCTAATGTCCCCCCCTTCGGCCATTGTGAGTTTCTAATGCCCCACCACTCCCTAGGACCGGCCTGTACCATGAGTGCTGGCCGACATGTGCCAGTCCGGCCTCCAGGTGGGCTGCATCCTCCCCAATCTTGCTGGCCTCTGGGCCCAGACCTACGCCCTGGTCACCAGCTTGAGCCCCGCTGGCCCCGTCCACTTCCTGGACGCCTGGCTCTATGCCCGTGAAATTGGTGAGGGTGGTTTCCAGTACCCCCTGGACCACCCAGGGCAGTTTCAAGTATCCCAGAGACCACCAAGGGCAGTTTAAAGTGTCCCCAAGAACACCGAGGGCGGATTTGTGTCCTCGAGACCACCGAGAGTGGTTTCAAGTATCCCCACGAGCACTTTGGTGCATGGAGGGCAGTTTCAGGTATCCCCAAGACCACCTAGGGCGATTTCAAGGGTTCCCCATGACCCCCAAAAGCAGCTTCAAGTTTTCCCAGGACCATCCAGGGCGGTTTTAAGTGTCCCCGAGACCGCTGAGGGCGGTTTCAAGTGTCCCACACGAGCACCTTGGTGGATGGAGGGCGGTTTCCACTGTCCCCATGAGCATCCAGGGCAGTTTTGAGTGTCCCCCAAGACCCACAAGGGCAGTTTCAAGTATCCCTGGCACCACCGAGGGCAGTTTCGAGCCCCCCCACCCCACCCGCTGTCCCTCCATTCATCTGTGGCAGTTTTCAGAACACTTTGACCCCCTGTGAAACGTGAGCATTGCCTGCGGCCCCCGGGCTGGCAGGTATGGTGGGAGCCACACAGGACCTGGAGGCAGTGGAGCAAGCACGACTTCCGGTAACAGCTGGCCCTGTGCATGGGAGTACTCAGTGCAACACCCGGGAGTACTCGGTCCAGCACTGGCGGGAAGTATTTAGTCCAGCAACGGTCAGGAGGGGGTGGGGTTCCGGATTGGTGTGGGATGGGAGTACTCAGTCCAGCACCGGGAGGGATGGGAGTACTCAGTGCAGCACCCGGGAGTACTCAGTCCAGCACCAGGGAGTACTGGTTGTAGCACCCTGGACTACTCAGTCCAGTATTGGTTGGGAGAGGTGGGTTTCAGGATTAGTGTGAATGGGAGTACTCAGCCCAGCACTGGGGAGTACTCCACACAGCACGTGGAGTACTAAGCACATCACCCAGAAGTACACGGTCCAGCACCCTGCCCCGCAGTCAGTGCTGACTGAGGCCTGTGCTCTGTTCTTTTAGCATGGTGGCCAGCTGGTCTCCCAGGACTCCCCGGTGAGTGCTCCTGGAACCGCCCCGTGCCTCAGTTTACCCCTGCCCCATGGCGAGTCTCCCCCCACATTGAGGTCTTGGGAGGCTCAGACAACGCCTACGCCCTGCCAGGCCTCGAACCCGGGCCTCACCAGGCCTGTGCATCCGGGCCAGGGAAGCCCGCACCCTGACCTAGGGCTCCTGGAGCAACACGGTGGAGTTTGGGGAGCAGAGGGCGGTTTCAACTGTCCCCAGAGAGGTTTCAGGTGTCCCCAGGAGTAGAGATTCTGGGTGGGGGGTGGTTTCAAGTGTCCCCAGGACCATTTTGGGCTGTGGGTGGATGGAGGGCGGTTTCAAGTGTTCCCGGGGGAAGGGGTCTGGGGCGATTCGTTTCAAGTGTCTCCAGGGTGGGCAGGGGTCAGTGGTGGGTGGTTTCAAGTGTACCCAGGGCAGTTTCAAGTGTCCCAAGGGTATTTTCTAGTATCCCAATGGGGAGGGGCTCTTGGGGGCGTGGTTTCAAGTGTAACCAGGACCACCTTGGGCCTGTGGGTGGATGGAGGGCGGTTTTCAAGTGTCCCCGGGTTGGAGTGGTTCTGTAGGGGGCGGTTTTAAGCGTCGCCAAGGCAACCCTGGGCCTGTGGGTGGATGGAGGGCGGTTTCAAGTGTCCCCAAGGGAGGGGGTCTGGGTGAGGGTCAGTTTCAAGTGTCCCATGATGGGAGCAGTTCTTTAGGGGGTGGTTTCAAGTGTCTCCAAGGCAACCCTCGGCGTGTGCATCGATGGAGGGCGGTATCCAGTGTCCCCACGAAAACCTTGGGCCTGTGAGTGGATGTGGGGCAGTTTTGAGTGTCCCCACGGCGGTTTCAAGTGTCCCCGGGGGAATGGGGATCTGGGTGGGGGGGGTGGTTTCAAGTGTCCCCAAGACCATTCTGGGCCTGTGGGTGGATAGGTGGCGATTTCAAGTGTCCTCAGAGGCCTCACATGGGGGGGAGCCTTTGCAGGTGGAGTCGTGTGGGGAGGGCTGGGGCAAGGAGCTGAGGGTCACGTGTCCCTCCCTCCCCACTTCATGTGACCCCTACCCCTCCCATCCCTTCCTACCCGAGTGTGTGCACACCCACACGGTCGGAGGTTTCAAGGGTCCCCGCCGGGCCAGCCATGCTGCACCTGCTGCTTCGGCAGCACTGGGGTCGCTGGGCCTGGGCTGGGGCTGTCAGAGGTGAGCAGGAATCTGAACCCGGGGCCCCCAGGGTGGGGGGGGGGAACGCAACGCATTGTGGGCCATGCGGGAGGCCGGGATTCGAGCCCACATCCACCCGTCCGTCCGTCTGCCCTGCAGGCTCCTGAGCGCCCGCGTTCCCTGTGTCAGTGACAAGTTGACTGGTGAAGATGGACAGACGGACGGACGGAGGGACAGAGGGACATGGGGGGCTGGGGGCTTGGGCGGTGACAGACAGACAGCGATGGGAATCGAGACACGGACAGACATGAAGACAGACGGACGGACAGACAGGGAGACAGGGAGATGGACGGACAGATGAACAGACAGACAGACAGACTGGGAGGACAGATGGACAGACCTGGAGACAGACAAACAGGCATGGACAAGAGACAGGCAGACAGATGGACAAACAGACATGGAGACAGACAGACAGGGAGACGGACAGACAGACACACAGCAGACAGATGGACAGACAGACAGACAGGGACACAGATGAGCAGGACAGACAGACAGGTGGACAGGGAGACAGACAGACAGAACTGGAGACAGACAGATGACAAAAAGACACAGATGGACGGATGGACAGATGGACATCATGGAGACAGATAGACGAGAGAGGGAGACGGACAGACAGATGAGCACACAGTGAGACACACAGGGAGACAGACAGTCATGGACAGATGGAACTGGAGACAGACGGACAAACACACTGAGCAGATGGTCAGACAGACAGACGGAGAAACAGGGAGACAGACAGATGGACGGATGGATGGACAGATGGACTGATGAGCAGACGGGCAGACAGACCTGGAGACAGACGGACACATGGACAAATGGATGGACGGACAGACACAGAGGGAGACAGACGGACAGACAAAGAGATGGGGCGGATGGACACACGGACAGCTGGACAGCCGTGCATCTCCCCCTGTCCTCCGCTGGGAGGAGGAGGAGGAGGAGGAGGAGGAGGAGGAGGAGGAGGAGGAGGAGGAGCCATGGCTGTGGTGGAGCTGAGCCTGCAGCCTGGGCCCTGATCATGGCGCCGCCGGGGTCACCCCAGCCTCCCCCCCGCATGCACACACGTACCCAGGGTTAGGGTACTGAGTCCTCCTGCGTGGGTGCTGGGTGCTCAGTCCTCCCCCGGCATCTCCACACAAGGTGCTGGGTGCTCAGTCCCCCCTGGCGTCTCCACACAAGGTGCTGGGTGCTCAGTCTTCCTTTGTTAGTGCTGGGTGCACAGTCCTCCCCCGGTGTCTGCATACGAGGTGCTGGGTGCTCAGTCCTCCCGTGCCTCCACACAAAGTGCTGGGTGCTCAGTCTTCTCATGTGGGTGCTGGGCAGTTAGTCCTGTGTCCCACACGAGGGCCAGGGTGCTCAGTCCTCCTCCCATGAATCCACAGGAGGCGCTGGGCGCTCAGTTCTCCTCCCATTCCTCCACACGAGGTGCTGGGTGCTCAGTCCTCCTGTGTGTGTGCTAGGCGCTCAGTCCTCCTCCCGTGCCTCCGTGAGGGGTGCTGGGTGCTTGCAATAATTAGTACATGTTTTTGGAATAATTAGTAAATGTTTAGGCTAGTCAAGCCGAAGTCATAATAGCCCAATAGCTATGCCCTTATGGACACTTAAGATGATGCTAAGTGAAATGTGCTCCATGTTATGGAAACAAGTGGTATATCATTATTGTAATTATTTTCAACATGCGATATGAATCCGTACCCTTTTTATTTTCTCTCGTATTCCCTTCCTGTGGTTTTACCCCCACTATCACTGTATCTCATCTGAGCACCCTGGATACTGTATATACGTGTATTAGAGCTAGGGAAGAGAAAGTAAATATCAAAATCAATAGACAAAGGATAAAAATACAAACAACTCCAAACACAATACTCACAAAACCATTTGGTGTAAACCAACCATGACAACTCGTGGGTGGAAGGGGAAGCAGGAGGGAAGAGGTAGGCATGTGGAGGGGAGGAGGAGTTAACATGTTGGACAAGAAATGTACTCACTGCATTATATATGAAATTGTAACCCCTCTGTACTTCACTTTGACAATAAAGGAGAAAAAAGACAATAAATATTTTTGAAAGATTCTGAAACACCTAACATTTTTTAGAGTTATGACATATAATGCTTAAGATTCTCATGTTAAAAACTAACATTTAGAATCAACACTCTCTTTCTCTGGCAATAGGAAAACTACCAACACATACACTGTTTGTGAATAAAGGTAAACATTTCCCTCAAAGAACTGCTATCACCATACATTTCCTTTCTTCCTTCCTGTTATTTACTTCAGCCATTCTCTGGCCATAATCTGAGTGAAACCAGCCAAAAGGTACAGACACTGAGGCAGGAAGGGACAGATAGCATGAACACACCAAGGTGGCTGAGGCCTGAGCTATTTTGGATACTATAACCTCAACATTAGGCACAGGTAGTGAGAGAGGAAGAGAGAGACCAGGAAAAGTAGAAGCCAAATGGCTGCTAGGTATAAAAATCTAGAGAAGTGTGGACTCAAGACAGTTGTCAGAAGCTGCAACACAAAATGAATAAGATGGAAATTAGATGGGATGTTCAAGGAAATAACCAAACGAGAACATACAACAAAATAAGTCAAAGCTAGGACAGCGAAAAGAGTAGTGCAAAATTTGGGAGGTGGACAACCTATCCTGCGTTTATTAAAAAAAAATGGCTTCTGCACAAGCACAAACATCTCTCCAGCCTTCCTTCTCTCTCTACACATAGAATAAGCATTCCCTCCTCTGCAGCCTTTGCAAACAAGAGACACGCGATATTTTTGTTAGATAATGAAACAAATACCAGTGATGAGCCAAAAAATTAAATAGAGTAAAAGAGTTGGGACAGCACTGTGTTCACTCTATGAGAAATATCCAACAGGAATGTGCAGTGTCTTTATTCAACCACAGTTGTTTATTCGAATCACAAAGTCTAATGATTAAAGCATGTCTTCAACCCTCTCATATCTTGCTATTCTATTTATTCTTGTGTTATACATTTACAATGACCACTCTTAGGAATCTAGAAAGTTCTGAGGAAGAACTGGGGTAGGGGGGTGGTGCTTATGATTACTTCCCAAAGCATAAGGGTGAAAAACAGCAGCTCATCAAGTGGGGGCAAGGGGAGAGCGGGAGACAAATGAAGGGGAAGGGGGGAATGTAGTCAAGAATTCATTGTACATACTACAAAAGTAAGAAAATGGAAAGGGTGGGCAGAGGAAGGAGGGGCAAGAATGTTGAAAGGGGTGAGGTGGGTTAAGATCTGCCATATTCATAAACTGCTTTGTCAAATGGCAACTCCTTTGCACAAATACTTAAAGATAGTTTTTGTAAGAACTCAGAAGCTCTTCCCTTCACAGTAGTAGGACAAATTATTAGTTCCTACGCACAGGGACTAGAGTCTTTCAGGTCATTTGTGTTTTGGTGGGGTTTTGGTTTTTGAGCCAGCACTGAAAATTGAACTCAGAGACTGGGCTATGTCCCTTAGCTTTGTCACTCCATGCTGGCATGCTACCCCTTGAGAAATAGCACCATTTCTGATACTTTGGTGGTTCATGGAGGATGGATGTCATGGATTTCCCTGCCCAGGGCGGGTTTCAAAGCACAATCCTCCAATCTCATGAGGATCTGGGATTACAGGCCTGAGCCACAGGCTCCAGTTTCTAATGAGCTTTGTTCATCAAAAAAGGGATAGTATAATTTTAAGGTTCACAGACATTAGTGCTACCTTTGGATCCTATTATATAAAGCCCCAAAGACCTGTCTTTTAAATAACTAATCAAATAAAAAATAAACAATTGCCTTCTAATTAAATAATCATAAGATAGGAAAATGGAGACAAAATAATCATTACTAATATAAACATAAAAATGAAAAAAAGCTTACCAAAGAGTTGATTCCTACATAGTTTAAGACTATAGGGAAAGTAAGCTGGAAGCCAGTGGCTGTAGCCAGTAATCCTAGCTATTCAGGAGGCTGAGATCTGAGGATCGAGGTTCTAAGCCAGCCTGGGCAGGAAAAATCTGTGAGACTCTTCTCTTCAATTAACCACCAAAAAGATGGAAGTGGAGCTATTGCTCAAGTGACAGAGTGCTAGCCTTAAGCAAAAAAAGCTCAGGAACTGTGTCCAAGCCTGAGTTCAAACCCCGGGAACAGCAAAAAATATAGGTAGATAGATAGATAGATAGATAGATAGATAGATAGATAGATAGATAGATTGATAGATAGATAGATACAGTTTGTGTTGCAATGGAAAACCATGCACTCTACATCACTCTCTTCCTAATTCATTCCACTACTATGTAACAGGATAAATAGCAGAGAATAGCAAAGGAAAATAAATATTTGTTAATTGGCGATGTCTTTCTTGCTATAGTCATATAGTTTCTTTCGAAGTGCAATTGACTTCTCTTTCTCACTTGGAAAAGTCCACTTTGACTCTATTTACATATTCCATTTCAATTACTTCTGAACTAAACAAACAAAAAAAACCAATGTTTCAGTCTTAAAATTTCTTCTTTGAACCATTATGGAATCGTAATAGATACTTCTTCGGTAATTAAAGTAACACATATCACTTGGCCTCTGTATACTTCCATGCCATCATAACTGGTCATGATTTCACTTAAGAAAATGATCCCTTAATAGAAACAACATGTCACTTTATGGGACGTGGGAGGAGTTTTGCTATGGGTCATGAACATCCCTCTGCTCCACAATAGATTGAATACTAAGTGCAGGCCCTGGAAAGGCAGGGCCCTGCCACCTGAGTCCCATATGCGTAAGTTCCAAGCTGAGGGAAAGTCAGGTCAAACAACACCAATGCAATGGAAGGAAACCAGAGTTTAGATTCCTGCTACAGAATTGCAAAGCAGAGTACAGAAGAGGGGCCTGACTAGAATGAGGGTTGTTTGGGACAGTGCACCTTCTAGTTTGTTCTTCTATATATGGATGGCACAACATGAAGCCCACTGGGGTAATGTGTGCTCCATGAAAGCCTGGTGGAGTCACATTTCTACAACTACTCTTAAGTTTCCTGTATTTACTCTTGAGTTTCAACCATTCTTAATCTTCTCATCATATCCCATAAATGTGAAAGCAGTGTGAAGCTTTAAAATGCTAGTTGCACATGATTACAATTAAACAATGTGGAGACTCCTAAGAAATGGGAAATGATGAGGAAGGGATACATGATGCGTGTAGGAATTCTTTGTGACTGATTATAAAATTCTTTTTTCTGGGATTTCTGCTTCAAGACTGATGGTAGAAGCAAAGGTTTTCCTGCTTTAAAAAAAAGGTGTAAAAGAATAAAATGTCCTACACTTCTTAATCCAAAGATACCTTGTGTTATAACAATTAGACATTTTCATATTCATAAAATGGTAACATAAATTTTATTACCACACCAGCATTTCATTTATTCCTAGCCTGATTTCCAGACTAATCTCAACATTCAAGAAAATATCTCAAAAGTAGCTGAAATTTAGGGCATTGAATAACATTGCACAGAAGAAAAGCATATACAAGAACATAAAAAGCTATGGTTTCTTCACTGATGTAATTTCACAATGTTAGAGTTTTTCTTTTATTAAAAACTACCAGTTGCAAAGACATGACTGGAAAGTTCAGGCACATGGGTCCGCCTTCCTGCCTCAGGTCCTGGGCAACTACCAGACAATCTGCAGGGTTAGGAGATAAAGTCACGAATACAGTGTGTTTGGCTAAATATTTTTAATAGATTATAATACCTCTGTTTGGCTCAAATAAATTATCCAGCCTTATTTGGTCCACTTTCCCATTTCATGGTTGGCTGATCATTGAATTCTCTCAGAAAGCAAAGCAATGAAGAAAAGGGGAAAAAAGAAGAAAGATGAAAAAAGGAGGAGGAAGGGGAAAAAAGAAGAAAGGTGAAAAAAGGAGGAGGAAGGAAGGAAGGGGGCCTGAGGAGGAGGACAGAGGACAGAGGAGCAAAATTCAGGAAGTCGGGAATTCAGGTACTGGTGGCCTATGCCTACAATCCTAGCTATTCAGAAATGAGATCTGAGGATCACAGTTCAAAGCAAGCCTGGGCAGGAAAAGTCTACAAGACACTAAGCTCCAACCACCAGATAGTTCAGAGTAGAGCTGAGTGCCAGCCTTGAGCAAAAGATACTCAGTGCCCAGGCCCTGAGTTCAAGCCCCAGGTCTGTCAAAACAAAAAGTCATTTTTATGTTCCAGACTTCCTTGAAGCCCATAGTTTGAAACGATATACGGAAGGGAAAACTATCACTCAACAAAGCTCAATAGCTTGTAGAGCTGCTGTGTCATTCTATTGCATGTCCTACCAGACACGTATAAAATGTGCTTTGCTTGGCCAAAGAGCTATCCACAACTCCCTGCTCAAACACCTGATGACAGTGGACATTCATTTCAATGGGAACAAGATAGTCTTTCAATTTTCCTTCTGTTGTACTCGTTACAATGTGGCCAGATTTACACTCTCTCTGTGAAATGCATTGGATTTCTCAGTCAATATTGGCTACAATATTAGTAATTTCTCAAGATCTTGCCTGTCATTTAAATGCAGACACAAAACTCACAGTCTCCTCCTGGATTCCATTTCAGTTTCAACATAGAACCATCATCATTTTACCAAAGACCAACTTTCTTACAGCATAGTTTCTATAAATAATGCACAAATAAATACTCTGCATATGCAAATTCAACCAATTACAGATTGTACATCTTTAAGGGAAAAGCAGTGCATCTGTACTAAAACACATTCACACTGTTTTCTTGTCATAATGCCCTATAATATGGTATAAAATCTAGCTACACATTATTTCAATTATATTACTTACTGTAAGCAATCTAGAGAAGACAAAGTATATGAAGGATGTTTGTAGTTTATATGCAAGTATTATACTGTTTTATATCAAAAGAACTTCATTAGCCACATGGGTTGTAGAGCCAACCCACTTCAGATACTAAGGGACATTGTAATTTGGGGGAAAGTTATGTTGCAGATACTATTTGGCCAGCTAAACATTAACTGCTCAACAAAACTCTAGTGTTAACAATAACTATATTAAAAAGTTAATGGCAGCAGCAACTTGTTGACAAGACTCTATGTGCGTATGTGTGAAGAATAAAAGCTCAAAGGAGCAAGGTGCCAGTGGCTCATGTCTGTAATCCTCAAGAGAATGATTTCTGAGAATCAAGGTTCAAAGAAAGCATGCACCAGAAAGTCTCTTATCTACAATTAATCACCAAAAAATCAGGAAACAGAGCTGTGGCTCAAGTGGTAGACCACTATCCTTGAGTGCAAAGGCTAAGGGATAGCACTCAGGACCTGTGTACAAGCCCTGGTGCAGGCACCAAAAAGTAAAAAAGCACAAAGAAAAATGAAAAAATGCACAGAAACATGTCAAAAACTGGGATGACTTAAAGGCTTTAAAAATATCTCAGACTTTAAGGCAGACGGATGGGGTGAGAGATGTTGATGTTTGTGATGTATATCACAGTGGGTTACATTGTGCATTTCCCCAACTTTCTAGTGCTAACAGATTAAGGAATATGTTCCTCACTTTCAGTGAGGAACATTGAGCTCTTTTGGAAGAAAAGGGAGAAGGAAGAGGAGGAAAAGAGGTGAGAAGAGTGGGAGAAGAGGCGAGAGGAACCGATAACAAAGAAGACTATCTAGACATATATTCTGACTCCCAGTTATACCATAATGTACAAGCCAGAGCTTGCTACAATTTACTCAATTAGAGTAAATATGATCATTGTATTTTATAACGTGTGAATATATTTTAAATACAAGAATTATAGCTTCATGTCCATAATGAAGACCAGAACGCCTATAAATTGAAATTATAATTTTTTTTTTTACATTTTAGGTGTCAAAGCCTATAAGTATGCCCTTATAACAAAAACTGCATGAATCTAGTGATCAATGTAAGGAACACATTATGAAGGGAAATGAATATATTTCAACTACCATTCGTGAAGAGAATAAGGCCTTCAACTGAAGAGGCAGTGACATCTCTGGATGCAATGACGTCAGAAGTGTCATCGCAATTCCAAATTATCCTGTACTCATAGAAATTCCAAATTTTGAGGGGAAGAAGTTCCACAGTAAGTTGAATGACAGTATTAATTCCACTTATTCTAGCTGTTGGAATACTAGCCCAAAGTTCATGGCTGTGGCTGTATCTACTATACACAAGTGCAACATTGACTGCATTTCAGGTTCCTTAGAGCTGATGGGTTGGAGAAACTATTTGCTTTCTCTACTGATTTTGTCCATCATCAAAGAAGACAAGGGATAGCTCGCAATTCAATTGGGAAGAAACTGGTGGAGCAGTGAACTCCTATTTAGCTCAGTTCCTCCTATCTCCACGTAAGAATCACCATTGTTAACACAAATTGGGGAGGGATGGGGGCATTGTGAAATTCCATGGCACTTTAAATCACCCCACCAAACTTCACCCATCTTGGCAAGCCAGGTTAGGTAGCAATGCTTCTAGGTGTAGCCAGTCATATCCTGGGTTTCAGGTTTCAGCCTGCAGCTCAGAGTCATCCATAAACAGTTTTCACATTCTCCACTTCCACCAAACCACCCCAGAAAGTCTCTAACATGGTAAGGAGGGCACCCAAACAGTTTGTCATGATAGGTCTTGGATGGCTTCCATTTTGGTCATGTCACAGTGTTGATTTCACACCCTTACAAAGCAATCAGAAGCAGAGCAGACTGTGGCCTTGAAAGAATGCTTGCTCCCACACATCGAATAAGGTACAGTGAATTGAAATTCCATATAGTATTGGTATTCTTTTACATAATTACCAACGGAATTACTACAGTGAGAAAGGGAAAGGAAGCCAGACATCGTGGCACACTTCTGTTTCCCAGATACTGGGGAACAGAGGTAGGGAGGAGCACAGTCTTGAGACCACCTGATCAAATGAAAAGCAGGGGAGGGAGGGGAGGAGGAGTTAAAGGGGAAGAAGAGTGAAAAGGGCAGAGGAAAAGGGAGAAAGGTGGAAGAGATAGAGGAAGGGGAGGGCTGGCCAGCCCAAAAGACTATCCAAAGATAACTCAAAAGCCAAAAAAAAAAAAAGGAACTGGAGGAGTGGTTTAAATGAAGCAAGGAAAAGGCCTCAAGTTCCAAGCCAAGCATCACAGAGCAAGAATTGGAAGAATTAGCTTCTTCATTTGTAAACAAGGCAGACAAAAGAGAACAAGAACACCCCTTCAAAAGGCAACTTGTCCTTGTCCACTCTCAGCAGAAAAGTCACTGAGCATGTCATGTCCAGCCTGTTGGATTCATTAGGCCTCAGAAAGACTTACTGGGGACATTCGTGGGGGCACCCTCATCACTGTGCCCTGTTCTGTGTCACAGGAAGTGGAGAATATCTGCCATTTTCATTTCCATAACATTCACCATCTCAAGTTGCTTATTCAAGTTTCTTACGGTAAAACTGTTTCTGTTCTCTATATCATTGAAAATGTATACAGCAAGACATGGAGTTTTATATGCTCAAATCCACTGGATTAGCAAAGGAACACAAAGGCTCTGACACCAGGGGGAAGAATGCTCTATCTCAAAGCAAGCGTGACTATTTACGTCCATCACCATACTGGGGCGACCTCAATCCATCACCAGGATCTGTACTGCTCCCACTTGGGAATGAGGGGTACTTGCGCTTGTTGGCATTTACTCCCATTTTGTAAATAGTCATTTCATAAGTATAGAGGATACCTTAAGAAGTATCTACTTTCTGTGTATGCTCATACTAGGGCTTGAACTCAGGGCCTGGGCAATGCCCCTTAACTTTTTTGCTCAAGGCTGGCTTTCTATCACTTGAGCCACAGCTCTACTTTGGCTTTTTGGTGGCTATTGAAGGTGAGAGACTCATGGAAATTCCTGCCTAGGCTGGCTTTGAATCTCAACCTTCAGATTGCAATCTCCTAAGAAGCTAGAATTATAACTGAGCCACCACCAGATGGCTTCTAGTCTCACTTTTTACCTGTAGCTGTTAAACACTCCACACAAGAAGTTCTCAACTTTAATCTCACTATTCATAGAATAGAATAGACTATCATCATATAGAACAGGCTGTCCATTCTATATTAAAATCATGTTTAAAAAGTGGCCCAGGTGGTAGAGCTGAAGAGCTCAGGGACAGAGCCCAGGCCCAGAGTTCAAGCCCCATGACCAAGAAAAAAAATATCATGTTTCTTTCATTTGGAATATCAGCAGATCAGCTACCAGTGTACCTTTATCTACCTATCCATCAATTCTTAGAAATTCAAAAGGCAACCAACAAACTTTGTATCCATTCCTACAGATTTTCTCAGGAGCCATATTTTCTTCTATTATGAATTTCTGAAACATAAGTATAGTTTTCTTTCTCTACCACCAAACCATTTAAACAACTTCCCATATTGTAAACATTTCATAGATTTAGGTTATATGCTCCAAAATGTACTCCTCTTGATTTTGCTTATCCCACATGGAAAGTCCTTTTCAAATTAACATTTGGTGTCATCTTCATGGAACTAGAAACTCCATGAGGATACAGGGCAAGTCTGCCTTATTTGCTCCCCCCCAAAAATAATCCCAAAATCTGGTACTGTTTAGAATTTATGCTAGGTAGAGAATTGACTAAGATGCTAAGTCGTTATTGCCCAGCTCTTACTTACAATGATATGACCAGTTTGTAAAAAGCCATATGTGGAAATGATTTGCACAAGATTGTGTAACATGTTAATGAAAAAGCCAAGGTGGCTTTCTTCATTTCTTATTCTACATGGATGACACCACAGAGGTTCTTATACCTGTTTGCATTTCCTTAGCCTCAGGTCCTCAGCTCCTCCCACTAGCCCCCAGATCCACCCATACCTAATGAGCCACTCCTACTCACTACCTATCTACTTCCCCTTTACCCCCAGAGAGAGAAGCTGCCACCTGGATAAGGTGCAGACACCATGTAGCTCCCTCTCCCATGGGAACTATGGCCCCACTAATAAACCTCCTTTTGAACCTTCTTCTCCTGTCTGTGATGATCTCTGCATGGTCCTCTGGGATGGCTGGGACATATCTTTTCAACACCTAATAGGCTGAGGAGGCCAATGGTACTGATGAATGAGTTCTTATCACTTGAATGGTGTATCCATTCCCATCGTTCTTCATTGGCTGGACAGAGAAACCTTTCTGTAAATATGCCTGCTTTATGCATACTTCATGGAAGATCCAAAGAACACAACCTGAAGTAGAATTCTGTAGCCATAGTGACGAGCCAAGTTACTCTCTTAGAGACAGTCAGGTATGACAGGGATCAAGCCACAAATAGCAGCTGTTATTTCCTTGTCTCTGCCATTGCTAACGCAAATCTGCTAAACATAGCTTTGATGAATTATTTGGGGTTCTTAAAAGAAAATTTTCTTTTGGTTTTCTAGAGCGTCTCTTGATCTTACAAAAAAGGTAAATATGCCTTTCTACTGAGGACAAAGATGATATAATAATGACTGTCCAATTTTATGTTATAAATATCACTGTATAAATAAATCTGATTTGAATAGGTCTACGAGTCAGATGGAGAAGACACTCATTTTGGTAAACATCTCATATTGAAGCTGTAAAGACACTCTTTACTAAGTCCATGCCCAATAAATCCAAGTCTTTCTACCCGGTATGCTTCGGTCTAAATGGTCTGTTTCCCCTGTCATTTTGGTGAACACTTTGGAGACAAAACTAGGTATCATGAAAACCCCAAATTCCACTGCTACAACACCAAGAGATACTGACAGGCAAGATTATCTTTATAAATGACCTACAGATGTTTAACTAACCGCCATGTACATTAGCTTTAGGTTCTGAGCAACTTTTGCAACATTTCCCACTTGTTCCTCTGTGGAGCAGAGGAAGGAATGTAAGAAAAAGACTAATGAACTGTGGGTGCAGCTTTAGTGGTAAGAGAATTTGCCTAGTCTTTCTGAGAAACTTACAAAAAAAAAACCAACACAAAAAAAAACAGAAGTATTATTTAAACTCTAAACACTAATATGCCAAACAATTTACATAAATCGTACAATGGAGAAGGAATTTCTAGTCTTTTTTTTTCCTGGTGAAAAAATGAAGTGCATTCATTTGATCACAGTCACACCATTATTTAGTATCAGATCTAAGATTGCAGTCTAGACATATCCAGCTCATTCTGGATTCCTTATTAGGCTTCTAGCTCTGGAGTCCCTCTGCCCAGGGGACAAATTCTAAGATTGCTAGCACTTAAAACTCTCCTAGTTATAGAAAGTAAATCACAAAGAGCCTCTCCTACTGTGAGAAGCCATTCAATAAATCGTCCTCAAAGCCTTCCCACAGAGGCTACCTGGGAAAACCCCAGTAAGACCTGAGTTCTAGCAGAAGCCATCAGTGAGTACAAACAACACAAATTTGCTTCTTTGCTACCGACCCTTGGCTCTGAGACTCAGCCTAGCCTCAAGAGTGTCAACTTGAATGGATGGGCATGTGTCCACAGGAACTGAGTTGAGGTCACACTTGTCTCACTCTGTCCTGCAAACAGATGTCTGGGTGACAAGTCTTAGTCACACATGGCGAACAGAGGTTCCAGCCAAATCAGGTGGGAAGTGCCATATCTTCTTTCTAAGCCTTAGTGGGGAAGCTGGCAAACATTGTATCTCCCATGCCTTACGCTGCTTTGCTACTATGGGACTTCCTAAACAAATTAAAACTGATAATGGTCCAAGATATGTTGGACAAACTTTTCAAACTTTTTGCAAATCTTACCAAATTGTTCACTCTACAGGAATCCCCTATAATCCTCATGGTCAAGGAATTGTCAAACGGGCCAACGGTTTGTTAAAACACCAAATTTCTAAATTAAAAGGGGGGGAACTATACCCCTTCTCTCCTGTTAATATACTTTCTCATACTTTATTCATACAAAATTTTTTAAATTTGGATTTCAATGGCCATTCTGCAGCACAGCGGTTCTGGAAAAGAGAGAGCAAATTGGATTTCAATGGCCATTCCGCAGCACAGCGGTTCTGGGAAAAGAGAGAGCAAAGAGCTTTTGCCCAAGTTAAGTGAAAAGATCCTTTAACAAGTGCTTGGCACAGGCCCGATCCGGTACTGACATGGGGTTGAGGACATGTCTGTGTTTTTCCACAGGATGAAAATGATGCCCGCTGGCTACCTGAGCGTTGTGTTCGGATTGTGGAAACTCATCAGAATGGTACAAGCGCTGACCCACTGGGCTTATGTGCCAGATCCACAGATTGTGCACCCTGCGACCTGGGAGGGAGCTGAGGTGTTTGTCCATGTCAACAGATCAGCGTACGGTACAGCTCCAGACCCTTTTGTCCAGCACGTTAAGATGGGAGATTTTGCAGCTTCTGGCATTGGAACCCCTTTATGTTTTACAACTGACTCCAACAGTTATATTCCAGGCTGTACTGTGATGCAATCCATAAAATATAGAATTTGGATTCCTGATAATAGTCAAGTATATAATATACAAATGGCTTCATTGCCTACTGGGTTTCCTGTACATGCCAATTCTACCTCGTCCTTCATGATACCTCGCTGCATCAACTCCTCTCAAATTGTAGAATCCACGGGAGAACTGCACCCCGTAAAGTGTAGACACGATCACCCTTTTATAACCAATATTTCAGGAACTAATTCTCAGCTGATGGACTGGTCTGGAGCTAATCTCACCAATAAGTTCAACCCAGGTCTGTGGTGGATGAATGGACGCCCTCAGCGCCATGTCTGGATGTTAGTGGCTGCTCTGAATAATATCTCCTGGCCCACTTCTACTTCTTTAAAAAAAATATTATGAGTTGTGTAACACCCCCTTATGCTATTATGTATGGACCTTTTAATATTTCTATAGGAGCCATGTACTTTGATGTTACCTGCACTAACTGTTCTTTTACAAATTGCTTGTATAGTGGTCTTACTGATTCTGTAATTATTATTAAGCAACCACCATTTGTTATGCTTCCTGTAAACTTATCTGAAGCTTGGTATAAAGAAACAGGTATTCAAGTGTTAAAACATTTAAAAGAACTTATGCGCCCTAGACGATTTGTAGGGCTATTATTAGCAGGAATTTTAGCCTTTATTGCTTTAGCTGCCTCTGCTGCAGCGGCTACTGTGGCTTTAACACAAAATGTGCAGACAGCTCACCATGTTAATCAGCTTGCTCATAATACCACGCAAGCCCTGCACTTTCAAGGCAGGATTGATGATAAGGTAGAACAAAATTAGAAGCATTATATGAATCTGTGTTGTCACTGGGAGAACAAATTCGTGCCTTACAAACTTTGCAATGGGTACGCTGTCATGCTGTGTTTGACTTTTTTCCTGTGACCCTCCATAAGTATAATGGGTCGAGCTATCCTTGGGAACAAGTTGTAGCACATCTAAATGGTATTTGGCACCATAATAACTTGTCCTTAGATCTCTTTCAACGCCATAGACAAATAGCCGGACTAGAACAGGCCCCGCCCTTGGACTTTAAAGTGGCAGAAACAGCAAAAGAACTGTTTGAACAACTTCAACAGTATGTCCCTTCCTTATCTAATGTTAAGGGGCTGCTAATGACATTGCTCGGCCCAGGGATACTTTTGCTGATGGCTTGCCTATGTCTTCCTTGCATTGTACGCATATTGCAAAACTCTTTCATGAGTTTAGCCAGCCAGCTCCATAAGGTCAAGCTCCAAGTAAATGAATTTCCCCCGAGAGGAACCGCAGCCAGAGACGGGTATGAGGCAGTGCCAGCCTAGACCGACCTAAGACAGGGCCTTCAGCACTGCTCTGAAGTTGTTCCCTAAGACGGGTAAGGAAGGCTGAGGTACTCACCCCACCTAAGACAGGCGGGTTCGCTTCTTTTAATAAAAAGACGGGGGAACTGTCGGGAGCCGAGATAGCAGCTAAGCTCATCCTGACCTGTGGCTGTGCCGATGTCGCCAAGATGTCGGGAGCCAAACTTGCACCTAGGTTCATTATCACCTCTGGCTGTGCTGTTACCGCCAGGATATGCTAAAGGCAAAGTCCACTGCCACTGTCCGGAATTGCTTTGTTACCTTGTGTTTACTGTAATCAAATATTGTAAACTTCAAAGCCTCTTTGTGTTCTGGAATTTTAACAACCCTATGCTATTCCCTGGTTCCAAAACTGCATATAAGCTGGAAGTTAAGAATAAACTGTTGCTGCAGTCTTGAGGTTCAACCTTGCGGCTGCAGACCTCCCGTAACCCATCTTTGTCTCTTGTCTTTTTTCCCTTGCCTTATTTTTCCTTTTCCGTATCCCTGCCGCCCTCAGTCAGGATTCTAGTCCCCCTGCTGGCTGGCCCGTCAGGAGGGATGTGCGGCTCTACACATCTTGTGCATCCCCGAAGGCCTGTGAGAACTAGTGAGAACTTACAGCAAACCCCCAAGGTGCCCTGTGCCCTTTTTGCTATGGCAACTCCAGTTGGAACACTGGCTCAAGTCAGCAGGAGGCGCCTAGTACCTGGCCATGTCACAGAGCTCCAAACCATATGGGCACTGCCCAGAGGCTTCCCAGCACCCCAGGTGCAAATGCACTGTTAGTGAGGCACCAGGAGGCCCTACTGGCCTGTGAGCACCAACTGCCTACCTCTAAGCAGCCTCAAACCCCTCCCTTAAGGCTGTTCCTGTTGGAATGCAAATGAAAGCACACATCAACAAAGTGGGCAAGGAATGGAGAAACAAAACATCCGGCCACCCCCTGGAGGCTTTTCTGCATAGTGGGTCGCATATGTGCAGTCCTTCCTGCTCAGAAAAACACAGGGCTGCTGCCTAGCAAGCCAGGCAAGGTCTTCAGGTGGTCTTGGCCAAGGGGGCAGAGGCCGTTTCCAGACCAATCGGATGTCAGTCATAAAACCAGAAGGCAGGAAAGGAGTGCCGCTTCCCTCCTACCTTTGTCACAAACCTCCTGTGCACAGAAAAGGAGCAGAGGGGCTTGGGCACAGAGCAGGCAGACAACAGATTAGATAAATGGGGATTGGTGTTCACCAGAGGACTGAGAGATCCCAGGTGTGCAGAGGGTGAGAGCAGAGGGAGATTTGGAGAAGATAAGAAGGGCTAGGCCAGGGTGAGGCAGTTGTCATTTCCCCAGAAGAAGTGAAGAGGTGCATGGGGAGGTGTGCAGCCTGTGAACCTCAAGAGGAGGAGGGGGAAATTGGGAAGCAGAGGCAGAGGCAAAGAGGCAGTGACGCAGAGGCATGTGTGAGTTGAAAGCAGTCCAGAGCAGCAAGGCAGGGACAGGAGGGCTAGGAGAGAGAACTCGGAGGGAGTTATCAGCAAAGGAGGTATGTGTGCAGGGGACAAGCCTCAGGAACTCAGCTGCAGATGGCAGGTTGTGGCTAGGAAGGCCAGGTTGGGCGCCCCACCACCCTGGGACCAAGTAGAAGGGAGAAGAGGCAAGGGATTCTGGGGTACAGGCCTGCCCCATTCTCTGCGCGCAGCGCTGGGCTTTAGGGTGTAGACCTGAGGGGTAACGAATGCCATCCTTGGTTGGGGCACTACTGGGGCGTAATCATGTGGTCCTGTTACATTGATATTTCTGCCTTGATTGCTTTCCCGAAGAGTTTGTTGCTACCCAGATCTCCGAAGCTGCATGGTTCAGGGAATGGGAGACTGGTGAGGACAGCAGGGGGAGGCCCAAGTGCCAATGGACTGTCCAGTAAGCAGCGCTGGGCTCATTAGCCACGCCCACCACAAGAACAACACCCTGGACTTGAGCAAGTAGGACACAGTCCTCGAAAACCCCTTAGCACCTTCCAAGCCACTGTGTACTGGGTGCGCTCACGTGTGCGTGTGTGTGCCCCTGCTTGCCTACATGCGTGTGTTCCTGATGCTGTACAAGAATGTGCTTCCTAAGCCTAAGTCTGCATATGTGCAAATAGGTATGTGGATGTAGATCCAGGAGGACCCGGCACAGTGTGTTATAGTGAGCATGTGGGGGTGGCGGGGAGGAAGAGAGAGAAAGAGAGAGAGAGATAGTCGGCTCGCCTGTGAGGAATTTTTTGTTCATGTGCGGTTGCATGAGTGTGTCAGGTATGAGGTTGGACAGAGGGAGTTCAAAGTGTTTACACGTTACTTGTTTTTTGAAGTTCCCGGAAACCAATCATATGGCGAAGGCTCCCCTCTTGTGCTGTCCTCTACACAAAGGTCTCCGTACTTGATGCCAAGCTGCCTCTGCTCTTGGAGATCTGCATGACAGTGATGATTCTGCCTATGAATATCATTGCTCGGTGCTATTGTGCCTTGGTCACGGCAGGGAAGGACAGATATCCCTTTCCCTGGTGTCTTAGCAGAGCTTCCTGAAGGAGCCTAAAACATATGGCTGTGAGCCACGGGCACCAGGATTGCCAGCTCCTGCCTCTAGCCAGTATAATCCTTGGCTGCTCAATAGCAGGAAGTAGCAGGCAGGGATCTGGCCAGAGAGGCCAAGGCAAGCGGGAAGACCAGAGTTAAGCAGACACTAGCGCAGAAAGGAGATGCCCAGATTCGCTGACCTGCTAACCTTGTATCTCCCTTATGCTCTGAGCAAGAGAGATGAGGTTGATTTTGAGAGAGGTGGCGGATCCATACACCAGCCACTTCCAGGACTGGCAAGGGCAGAGGCGGTGGGGAGCTGTGTCACACGGGTTCAACCAGGATGTGGGAAGATGGAGCAGGAGGGGAGGTGGAAAGTGTATTTGCCTAGGACCCTGGCCCAAGCCGTTCCCAGCAGAATGGTCAGGGGAGGGATGTGCGGCTCTACACATCCTGTGCATCCCCGAAGGCCTGTGAGAACTAGTGAGAACTTACAGCAAACCCCCAAGGGGCCCTGTGCCCTTTTTGCTATGGCAACTCCAGTTGGAACACTGGCTCAAGTCAGCAGGAGGCGCCTAGTACCTGGCCATGTCACAGAGCTCCAAACCATATGGGCACTGCCCAGAGGCTTCCCAGCACTCCAGGTGCAAATGTACTGTTAGTGAGGCACCAGGAGGCCCTGCTGGCCTGTGAGCACCAACTGCCTACCTCTAAGCAGCCTCACTACCCCTCCCTTAAGGCTGTTCCTGTTGGAATGCAAATGAAAGCACACATCAACCAAGTGGGCAAGGAATGGAGAAACAAAACATCCGGCCACCCCCTGGAGGCTTTTCTGCATAGTGGGTCGCATATGTGCAGTCCTTCCTGCTCAGAAAAACACAGGGCTGCTGCCTAGCAAGCCAGGCAAGGTCTTCAGGTGGTCTTGGCCAAGGGGTCAGAGGCCGTTTCCAGACAAATTGGATGTCAGTCATAAAACCAGAAGGCAGGAAAGGAGTGCCGCTTCCCTCCTACCTTTGTCACAAACCTCCTGTGCACAGAAAAGGAGCAGAGGGGCTTGGGCACAGAGCAGGCAGACAACAGATTAGATAAATGGGGATTGGTGTTCACCAGAGGACTGAGAGATCCCAGGTGTGCAGAGGGTGAGAGCAGAGGGAGATTTGGAGAAGATAAGAAGGGCTAGGCCAGGGTGAGGCAGTTGTAATTTCCCCAGAAGAAGTGAAGAGGTGCATGGGGAGGTGTGCAGCCTGTGAACCTCAAGAGGAGGAGGGGGAAATTGGGAAGCAGAGGCAGAGGCAAAGAGGCAGTGACGCAGAGGCATGTGTGAGTTAAAAGCAGTCCAGAGCAGCAAGGCAGGGACAGGAGGGCTAGGAGAGAGAACTCGGAGGGAGTTATCAGCAAAGGAGGTATGTGTGCAGGGGACAAGCCTCAGGAACTCAGCTGCAGATGGCAGGTGGTGGCTAGGAAGGCCAGGTTGGGCGCCCCACCACCCTGGGACCAAGTAGAAGGGAGAAGAGGCAAGGGATTCTGGGGCACAGGCCTGCCCCATTCTCTGCGCGCAGCGCTGGGCTTTAGGGTGTAGACCTGAGGGGTAACGAATGCCATCCTTGGTTGGGGCACTACTGGGGCGTAATCATGTGGTCCTGTTACATTGACATTTCTGCCTTGATTGCTTTCCCGAAGAGTTTGTTGCTACCCAGGTCTCCGAAGCTGCATGGTTCAGGGAATGGGAGACTGGTGAGGACAGCAGGGGGAGGCCCAAGTGCCAATGGACTGTCCAGTAAGCAGCGCTGGGCTCCTTAGCCACGCCCACCACGAGAACAACACCCTGGACTTGAGCAAGTAGGACACAGTCCTCGAAAACCCCTTAGCACCTTCCAAGCCACAGTGTACTGGGTGCGCTCACGTGTGCGTGTGTGTGCCCCTGCTTGCCTACATGCGTGTGTTCCTGATGCTGTACAAGAGTGTGCTTCCTAAGCCTAAGTCTGCATATGTGCAAATAGGTATGTGGATGTAGATCCAGGAGGACCCGGCACAGTGTGTTATAGTGAGCATGTGGGGGTGGCGGGGAGGAAGAGAGAGGAAGAGAGAGAGAGAGAGTCGGCTCACCTGTGAGGAATTTTTTTGTTCATGTGCGGTTGCAGGAGTGTGTCAGGTATGAGGTTGGACAGAGGGAGTTCAAAGTGTTTACACGTTACTTGTTTTTTGAAGTTCCCGGAAACCAATCATATGGCGAAGGCTCCCCTCTTGTGCTGTCCTCTACACAAAGGTCTCCGTACTTGATGCCAAGCTGCCTCTGCTCTTGGAGATCTGCATGACAGTGATGATGCTGCCTATGAATATCTTTGCTGGGTGCTAGTGTGCCTTGGTCACGGCAGGGAAGGGTCAGATATCCCTTTCCCTGGTGTCTTAGCAGAGCTTCCTGCAGGAGCCTAAAACATATGGCTGTGAGCCACGGGCACCAGGATTGCCAGCTCCTGCCTCTAGCCAGTATAATCCTTGGCTGCTCAATAGCAGGAAGTAGCAGGCAGGGATCTGGGCCAGAGAGGCCAAGGCAAGCGGGAAGACAAGAGTTAAGCAGACACTAGCGCAGAAAGGAGATGCCCAGATTCGCTGACCTGCTAACCTTGTATCTCCCTTATGCTCTGAGCAAGAGAGATGAGGTTGATTGTGAGAGAGGTGGCGGATCCATACACCAGCCACTTCCAGGACTGGCAAGGGCAGAGGCGGTGGGGAGCTGTGTCACACGGGTTCAACCAGGATGTGGGAAGATGGAGCAGGAGGGGAGGTGGAAAGTGTATTTGCCTAGGACCCTGGCCCAAGCCGTTCCCAGCAGAATGGTCAAGGGAGGGAGGTGCGGCTCTACACATCCTGTGCATCCCCGAAGGCCTGTGAGAACTAGTGAGAACTTACAGCAAACCCCCAAGGGGCCCTGTGCCCTTTTTGCTATGGCAACTCCAGTTGGAACACTGGCTCAAGTCAGCAGGAGGCGCCTAGTACCTGGCCATGTCACAGAGCTCCAAACCATATGGGCACTGCCCAGAGGCTTCCCAGCACCCCAGGTGCAAATGTACTGTTAGTGAGGCACCAGGAGGCCCTGCTGGCCTGTGAGCACCAACTGCCTACCTCTAAGCAGCCTCACTACCCCTCCCTTAAGGCTGTTCCTGTTGGAATGCAAATGAAAGCACACATCAACAAAGTGGGCAAGGAATGGAGAAACAAAACATCCGGCCACCCCCTGGAGGCTTTTCTGCATAGTGGGTCGCATATGTGCAGTCCTTCCTGCTCAGAAAAACACAGGGCTGCTGCCTAGCAAGCCAGGCAAGGTCTTCAGGTGGTCTTGGCCAAGGGGGCAGAGGCCGTTTCCAGACCAATCGGATGTCAGTCATAAAACCAGAAGGCAGGAAAGGAGTGCCACTTCCCTCCTACCATTGTCACAAACCTCCTGTGCACAGAAAAGGAGCAGAGGGGCTTGGGCACAGAGCAGGCAGACAACAGATTAGATAAATGGGGATTGGTGTTCACCATAGGACTGAGAGATCCCAGGTGTGCAGAGGGTGAGAGCAGAGGGAGATTTGGAGAAGATAAGAAGGGCTAGGCCAGGGTGAGGCAGTTGTCATTTCCCCAGAAGAAGTGAAGAGGTGCATGGGGAGGTGTGCAGCCTGTGAACCTCAAGAGGAGGAGGGGGAAATTGGGAAGCAGAGGCAGAGGCAAAGAGGCAGTGACGCAGAGGCATGTGTGAGTTGAAAGCAGTCCAGAGCAGCAAGGCAGGGACAGGAGGGCTAGGAGAGAGAACTCGGAGGGAGTTATCAGCAAAGGAGGTATGTGTGCAGGGGACAAGCCTCAGGAACTCAGCTGCAGATGGCAGGTGGTGGCTAGGAAGGCCAGGTTGGGCGCCCCACCACCCTGGGACCAAGTAGAAGGGAGAAGAGGCAAGGGATTCTGGGGCACAGGCCTGCCCCATTCTCTGCGCGCAGCGCTGGGCTTTAGGGTGTAGACCTGAGGGGTAACGAATGCCATCCTTGGTTGGGGCACTACTGGGGCGTAATCATGTGGTCCTGTTACATTGACATTTCTGCCTTGATTGCTTTCCCGAAGAGTTTGTTGCTACCCAGGTCTCCGAAGCTGCATGGTTCAGGGAATGGAAGACTGGTGAGGACAGCAGGGGGAGGCCCAAGTGCCAATGGACTGTCCAGTAAGCAGCGCTGGGCTCCTTAGCCACGGCAACCACAAGAACAACACCCTGGACTTGAGCAAGTAGGACACAGTCCTCGAAAACCCCTTAGCACCTTCCAAGCCACAGTGTACTGGGTGCGCTCACGTGTGCGTGTGTGTGCCCCTGCTTGCCTACATGCGTGTGTTCCTGATGCTGTACAAGAGTGTGCTTCCTAAGCCTAAGTCTGCATATGTGCAAA
>NW_025961510.1:0-27162 GCF_023159225.1 Perognathus longimembris pacificus
TATCTGACCCTTCCCTGCCGTGACCAAGGCACACTAGCACCCAGCAATGATATTCATAGGCAGCATCATCACTGTCATGCAGATCTCCAAGAGCAGAGGCAGCTTGGCATCAAGTACGGAGACCTTTGTGTAGCGGACAGCACAAGAGGGGAGCCTTCGCCATATGATTGGTTTCCGGGAACTTCAAAAACAAGTAACGTGTAAACACTTTGAACTCCCTCTGTCCAACCTCATACCTGACACACTCATGCAACCGCACATGAACAAAAAATTCCTCACAGGCGAGCCGACTCTCTCTCTCTCTCTTTCTCTCTCTTCCTCCCCGCCACCCCCACATGCTCACTATAACGCACTGTGCCTGTCCTCCTGGATCTACATCCACATACCTATTTGCACATATGCAGACTTAGGCTTAGGAAGCACACTCTTGTACAGCATCAGGAACGCACGCATGTAGGCAAGCAGGGGCACACACACGCACACGTGAGCGCACCCAGTACACAGTGGCTTGGAAGGTGCTAAGGGGTTTTCGAGGACTGTGTCCTACTTGCTCAAGTCCAGGGTGTTGTTCTCGTGGTGGGCGTGGCTAAGGAGCCCAGCGCTGCTTACTGGACAGTCCATTGGCACTTGGGCCCTCCCCTTGCTGTCCTCACCAGTCTCCCATTCCCTGAACCATGCAGCTTCGGAGACCTGGGTAGCAACAAACTCTTCGGGAAAGCAATCAAGGCAGAAATGTCAATGTAACAGGACCACATGATTACGCCCCAGTAGTGCCCCAACCAAGGATGGCATTCGTTACCCCTCAGGTCTACACCCTAAAGCACAGCGCTGCGCGCAGAGAATGGGGCAGGTCTGTGCCCCAGAATCCCTTGCCTCTTCTCCCTTCTACTTGGTCCCAGGGTGGTGGGGCGCCCAACCTGGCCTTCCTAGCCACCACCTGCCATCTGCAGCTGAGTTCCTGAGGCTTGTCCCCTGCACACATACCTCCTTTGCTGATAACTCCCTCCGAGTTCTCTCTCCTAGCCCTCCTGTCCCTGCCTTGCTGCTCTGGACTGCTTTCAACTCACACATGCCTCTGCGTCACTGCCTCTTTGCCTCTGCCTCTGCTTCCCAATTTCCCCCTCCTCCTCTTGAGGTTCACAGGCTGCACACCTCCCCATGCACCTCTTCACTTCTTCTGGGGAAATTACAACTGCCTCACCCTGGCCTAGCCCTTCTTATCTTCTCCAAATCTCCCTCTGCTCTCACCCTCTGCACACCTGGGATCTCTCAGTCCTCTGGTGAACACCAATCCCCATTTATCTAATCTGTTGTCTGCCTGCTCTGTGCCCAAGCCCCTCTGCTCCTTTTCTGTGCACAGGAGGTTTGTGACAAAGGTAGGAGGGAAGCGGCACTCCTTTCCTGCCTTCTGGTTTTATGACTGACATCCGATTGGTCTGGAAACGGCCTCTGCCCCCTTGGCCAAGACCACCTGAAGACCTTGCCTGGCTTGCTAGGCAGCAGCCCTGTGTTTTTCTGAGTAGGAAGGACTGCGCATATGCGGCCCACTGTGCAGCAAAGCCTCCAGGGATGGCTGGATGTTTTGTTTCTCCATTCCTGGCCTACTTTGCTGATGTGTGCTTTCATTTGCATTCCAACAGGAACAGCCTTAAGGCAGGGGTAGTGAGGCCTCTTAGAGGTAGGCAGTTGGTGCTCACAGGCCAGTAGGGCCTCCTGGTGCCTCACTAACAGTGCATTTGCACCTGGGGTGCTGGGAAACCTCTGGGAAGTGCCCATATGGTTTGGAGCTCTGTGACATGGCCAGGTACTAGGCACCTCCTGCTGACTTGAGCCAGAGTTCCAACTGGAGTTGCCATAGCAAAAAGGACACTGGGCCCCTTGGGGGTTTGCTGTAAGTTCTCACTAGTTCTCACAGCCCTTCGGGGATGCACAGGATGTGTAGAGCCCCAAATCCCTCCCCTGGCCATTCTGCTGGGACCGGCTTGGGCCAGGGTCCTAGGCAAATACACTTTCCACCTCCCTTCCTGCTCCATCTTCCCACATCCTGGTTGAACCCGTGTGAGACAGCTCCCCCACCGTCTCTGCCCTTGCCAGTCCTGGAAGTGGCTGGTGTCTGGATCTGCCACCTCTCTCACCATCAACATCATCTCTCTTGCTGAGAGCATAAGGGAGATACAAGGTTAGCAGGTCAGCGAATCTGGGCATCTTCTTTCTGCGCTATTGTCTGCTTAACTCTTGTCTTCCCTCTTGCCTTGGCCTCTCTGGCCCAGATCCTGCCTGCTACTTCCTGCTATTGAGCAGCCAAGGATTATACTGGCTAGAGGCAGGAGCTGGCCATCCTGGTGCCCTTGGCTCACAGCCATATGTTTAAGGCTCCTGCAGGAAGCTCTGCTAAGACACCAGGGAAAGGGATATCTGACCCTTCCTTGCCTCGACAAGGCACACTAGCACCAGCCACAGTATTCATAGGCGTCATCATCACTGTCATGCACATCTCCAAATGCAGAGGCTGCTAGGTATCCCGGGTTTCAAGTCCAGAGACCTTTGTGCAGAGGACAGCACAAAAGGGGAGACTTTGCCAAATGATTGGTGTCTGGAACTTCAAATAAGCAAGTAAACATGCACACAATTTGAACTCCCTATGTCCAACCTCATACATGACACACTCATACAACCGCACATGAACAAAGAATTCCTCATAGGCGAGATGACTCTCTCTCTCTCTTTCTCTGTCTCTTTTCCCGCCACCTCCACATGCTCACTCATAACACACTATGCCGGGTCCTCCTGGATCTACATCCACATACCTATTTACACATACGCAGACTTCGGCTTAGTAAGCACACCCATGTACAGCATCAGGAACAAATACGCACGCATGCAGGCAATCACAGGCACACATATGCACATGCAAGCGCACCAGTACACAGTGGCTTGGAAGGTGCTGAAGGGTTTCCGGGGACTGTGTCATACTTGCTCAAGTCAAGGGTGATGTTCTTGTGGTGGGCGTGGCTAAGGAGACCAGTGCTGCTTACAAGCCAGTCCATTGGCACTTGTGCCTCCCGCTGCTGTCCTCACCAGTATCCCATTCCCTCAACCGTGCAGCTTGGGTGACCTGGGTAGCAACAAACTCTTGTGGGAAAGAAATCAAGGGAGAAATGGGAATGCAACAGGACCACAGGATTATGCCCCAGTAGTGACTCAACCTGGGAAGGCATTCACTACCGCTCAGGTCTACACCAAGAAGCACAGAGCTATAAGGAGAGAGCAGGGCAGGCCTGTGCCCCAGAATCCCTTGCCCCTTCTTCCTTCTCCTTGGTCCCATGGTGGTGGGGGTGCCCATCCCGATCATTCAACCTTGCTTTTCTTGTAGGGTGCAAGTCAGTTCACTTTTTGTCAGGAACTGACCAGGAGGGCCTCCTAACAGAGGCTCAACCTGCCCACCTTGATCTTGGGTCTGCTCCTTTTGCTTCTTCACAGGAGCCAGCGGATCAGCTTAGGAGATCTCCATTTTGTAAGTCTTTTAAATATCAGGGCCCGTGTGTATTGTTTCTTCTGTTTTATTGGAATTGTTTTACCTCTTGTTATTTGTGGAGCTGAACAACTGACGAGACTGATAGCCATGGGCAATGTCCCTTCCGCTCCCGTGGACTTGACTTTAGCCCACTGGAAGGAAGTTACTCACAATAGTAGTATAGAGATCAAGAAAGGAAAGTGGGTGACTCTCTGCTCTTCTGAGTGGCTCACTTTCAAGATGGGTGGCCACCAGAAGGGACTTTTGACTTGAGTACAATTCTCAAAGTAGAGGACTAGGTTTTAATTCCTTACATAGTCACTTTGAAAAAGTTGGTAGATATCACCTTCTCTGGACCCCTCCCGTGAGTCCGTCCCTTCTCCTTTTGTGTGAAAACTCATTTTGTTTTTTAAACACAAAGAGAAGTTCAACCACCTGTCACTCAGGGTCTCAATTACTTGTGGTAATATTCAGTTAGCTGCTGTTACTGTGGTGGCACTTACTAAAAACTTCATAGAGTATATTAATCAGCTATAATATCATGATAGTATTACCATATTACTGTACAGTATTATAAAACAGATACACAGCAGATAGTGCTTAGAAAATTTCTAAGTACTGTATGTAAGCATTTAGGTTCTTGACCCACTTAAATATTCATTACGCTAATTTAATTTATTTAGTAATTGTTTTCTGATTATATATAAAATATGATTTCTCATTAGTATTACCAGGAGGGTTATATACTTAATTTAATGTTGTCTTTATTTTGCCAGTTCTGAGGCTTGAACTCAGGGCTTGAGCACTGTCCCTGAGTTGCTTTTGTTCATGGCTAGCACTCTAGTATTTGAGCCACAGCACTACGTCCAGCATTTTCTGTTTATGTGGTGGGGAAGAATGGAACCCAGGGCTTCATGCATGCTAGGCGAGCACTCTGCCGCTAAGCCACATTGCCAGTCGAATATTTTGGGTCTATTTATGATTGTTCATTATGCCAGTCCTGAGGCTTGAAATCAGGGCTTGGGTGCTGTCCTTGTGCTGAAGGCTAGCAGACTACCATTTGAACCACAGGTCCACTTCCAGCTTTTTTTGGTAATTATTTGGAGATCAGTCTCATAGACTTTCCTGCCTGGATGGGATTTGAGCTGTGAGTCTCAGCTCATAGGCTTCTGAGAAGTTAGGATTACAGGTGAGAGCCACTGGCACTTAGCAGCTACTTTTTGTTTTGTTGTTGTTTTTACAAACTGATTGTAAAGATAAATTACAATATTTAAGTGATGAACTGCTTTTCCTAATTCAAGTATTTTTGCATATTTTCTAGTTAATCAGTTATGTAGATGTAAAACATTACTTGGAAGATTGTTATGTGTTTATTATGTGGAAGACAGCAATTTGCTTTCCATAATTGTTCATTCACTTGTGAAATGCCTTTTCCTTCTGTAAACCAGTCTAAAGCTACAAAAATAGGTATTGAACTATTAGAATCTTATTAAACCATGTATTGTGCTGTCTCTCCTCTCCTCTCCTGTCCTCCCCTCCCTTCTCCTCTCCTCCCCTCCCCTCCTCTCCCTGTCCTCCCCTTTTCCCTCTCTCCTCTCCCACCACCTGTAGTAACAAGGTTGGAATTCAAGGCTTCATCTGGCATGTATGCCCACTCAGCTGGTATTCTGCCACTTACACATCTAGCCAGCATTTCACTGGGTTAATTGGAGATGGAGTCTTTTGGACTTTACTGAATGGTCTGGCTTTGAACCCTGACCCTCTGGATCTCAGCTTGCTGAGTAACCAAGTTTACCGGTATGAAGACCCAGGTACCTGGCTAAATCATGTGTTTTAACTTTAACATGTTTTTGTTATGTTCAATGTTACGTGGCTTAGAAATACATAATGACAGTTGTTTGTATGCAGCAAACTACATTATTCTTAGAGAATTAGAGAACTAGAATGCACATTTTGGTATTGAGATTTTCTTTAAAAAAATTAATGAAGTAGAACCCTTGAAAGGACAATGAAATATAATATGATGGTCCCATATGTATATGAAGAAGTGTGATGTAAAACACAATGAGTTGCATGGTCCTAGATGCTATGAATTCTGAGGATCAACAATGAGGTGTGAGCTTTCATACAGCTCGGCTTTCTAAAAATTGTTGGTAATTGATCTTACATTAATTATCTCATTTCATTCCTAAAACATCCTGGATATTAGATCGGGTATGTATTGAAATCATTATTTGCGTATAAGAAAACATGGGCTTAATGTATGGATCTGTGACCCCTCTGTATATCACTTTGACAATAAATAAGTAATTATATATTTTTTTTTTTAAAGGAAAACACATTGGAAGGCTACTGGCTACTCCAAGTGGAGGTGATGCTGTCTTTCTAAATATAAGGCTGAGTTTTTTGCTGGCACATGGTAGCTGTGAGGATTATTCTAAAATAAGATTGCTGATCAAAGATGGCTTTAGAACTTTTGATAACATTGAAAACTACTTAGGTCTATCATGATTGCTCTCAATCAACTAATTATGCCTATTTAGAAGTAATAATTATATGAGAGGAGATCATCTTGACAGTTCAGGCATTTTCCATTTTCTGAAAAACAAGAAATGTAAGGTTAGACTCATTTCTCTATACTGATGATGATGTAGGAGCTCAATGTAGTTCAGTGCCAATGTGATTCTTTAAATAGGACCCATATGAAGTTCTGTCTGATGCTTTGCTCATTTGAGCTAAATTTTAAAAATTGAAATGTTAGGGTCTTTTTTTAATAAGTTAGCAACATATTTCTAACACATATTTAATCTTTTATTGGAAAACTAGCATTTTTGTGGATTCCTTGTTGTTGTTATTGTTTGTGGGGCATGAACGCAGGTGCTGACCCTGAGTTCACTCACTATCTTCCTTTCTCTCTTTCTTTCTTCCTCTCTTTTCTCCCTTCCTTCCTTCCTTCCTTCCTTCCTTCCTTCCTTCCTTCCTTCCTTCCTTCCTTTCTTTCTTCCTTCCTTCCTTTCTTCCTTCCTTCATTGCCAGTCCTGGGACTCAGGTCCTGAGCACCGTCCCAGGCTTTTTTTTTTGTTTTTCTCAAGGCTATAACACTACCACTTGAGCCACTGCTCCACTTCTTGCTTTTTTCTATATGTGGTGGTGAGGAATTGAACCCATGGCTTCATGTATACAAGGCAAGCACTCTACCACTAGGCCATATTCCCAGCCCTTCTTCCTTTCTTTTCAAGGCTAGTCCTCTGGTCTCTTTGAGCCACAGTGCCTCTTCCAGGTTTTTGTTTTTGTTTTTTTTGTAGTTAATTGGAAATGAGACTCTTTAACAGACATTCTTGTCTTCACTGGCATTCAACCATGATCCTCAAAGGTCAGCCTTCTGAGTAGCTAGGATGAGAGACAGGCATGAGCCACCAGCACCCTGCACATTGGGACACTTCTAAAATCTAGATCTTATGCTTAAATACCTCTTCTCCACTGCCTTATGGAAGGAGCCCAAATTGACCCCAGCTTCTTTTTAATTTTCCCAATGCTTATGGCATTCAGCAGCAGGAATTCCTGGTTTCTAGAGAGTTGTTCTCTTCCTGCGTTCCTGTCTCTGTTTCTTCTTCCTGGAATCTTCCCCATTGGTGTCTGCCTGTCAAATGGCTACCCATTCTTAATGACCTACTCAGATGTGAAGTTGAAATGATAAGTCTTTGCTTTCCTTGGCCAGCCCCGCCACGCCCTGGCAGTTTCCTTTTGTTTCTGCTTGGGGCACTGGAAGGCTCAGGCCAGGGCAAGACGGGGAACGGATGGGGGTCCGGGTGGGCAAGAGCAGACAGGCGGGGTGCAGGCAGTGGAGTCAAAACAGGGTAAAATGATACATGAGTGTGCAATGTGCAAGCTGGGGGTGCTGGGTGCTGAGTGCTAGATACTAGGTAGCTGGGTGCTGGGTACTGGTTGCTGGGTGGCTAGGGGCTGGTTACTGGTGTCTGGGTTCTAGGTACTGGGTGCTGGGTGGTTGGGTGCTGGGTGAATGGGTGCTTGGTAGCTGGGTGTTGAGTAGCTGGATGCTGTGGTCTGAGTAGTTGGGTGCTGGGTACTGGTTGGATGGGTGCTGGGTGCTAGGTACTCGGTGCCTGGGGTCTGAGTAGCAGGGTGCTGGGAACTGGGTGCTCAGTAGCTGGGTACTGGTGCTGGCTAGCTGGGTGGCTGGGTTCTGGATACTGGGTGCTGGGTAGATGGGTACTGGGTGCTGGGTGTCTGGGTCCTGAGTAGCTGGGTGCTGGGGGCTGGTTGGCTGGGTGCTGGGTACTGGGTGATTGGTGCTGAGTGGTTGTGTCCTGGTGCTGGGTGCTGGGTGGCTGGGTACTAGGTGCTGGATTAGGTGCTGGGTAGCTGGGTAGCTGGGTGGCTGGGTGCTGAGTAGCTGGGTACTGGACGCTGATTGGCTAGGTAATAGGTACTGGGTGCTGGGTGGTTGGCGGCTGGGTCCTAGGTACTGGGTTGAGTAGCTGGGTGGCTGGGTGCTGACTAGCTGGATGCTGAGGTCCAAATAACTGGATACTGGGTGCTGAGCAGATCAGTGCTGGGTTGCTGGGTACTTGGTGCTGGGTACCTGGGTGGTGAATAGCTGGGTGTGGGTACTGGGTGCTGGGTGGCTAGGTACTGAGTCGCTGGGTGCTGGGGTACTGGTTGGGTGCTTAGTAGTTGCATGATGGGTAATGGGTGCTAGGTGGCTGAGTAGCTGCATGCTGAAGGCTGGGTTCTGTGTGCTGAGTAGCTGGGTGCTGGGTGGCTGGGTGCTGAGTAGCTGGGGACTGAATGCTGATTGGCTGGGTGTTGCTACTGGGTGCTGGGTGGTTAGGTGCTGGGTGGCTGGGTACTTGGTAGCTGGGTAGCTGTGTGGGTGGCTGGTTGCTGGGTAGCTGGGTAGTGGGTGGCTGGGTGCTGGGTACTGCTTCGCTGGGTGCTGAGGGCACTGAGGGTTGAGCACCTGGGTGCTCAGTACTGGGTGCTGAGTAGGTGAGTGCTGGCTGGGTACTGGGGGTTGGGGTGCTGAGTACCTGGGAGCTGAGGGCTGAGAACCTGGGTGGCTGGGTAATGGGTGCTGGGTGGCTGGGTGCTGGCTGCTGAGTAGCTGGGTGCTGGCTGCTGAGTACATGGGTACTGGGTGCTGAGTAGCTGGGTGCCGGGTGGCTGGGTGCTGGGCCGGGATTCGAGCCCCAGTCCCCCTCCTCCCTGCCCTCCCCTAGGCCCCTTGCCTGTCCGTGTGTCCGTCTGTCCCGTCTCTCTCTCAGTTGTCCCTGTGTCCACCCGTCTGTCTGTCTGCCCTCGGTTTCCCTGCCCATACGTCCGTCCCGTCTGTCTGTCCCCCAGGCCTGGGACCCTGTGCGCCTGTCGCTCTGTGCGTCCGTCCATCTGTCTACGTTCATTGGTCCCTGTCTGTTCGTCCATCCGTCTGTCTGCTTGTCTGTCTGTCCGTCCGTCTGCCCATCTGTCTGTCCGTCTGTCTCTCCCTGTATGTCTGTCTGTCCACCTGTCTCCCTGTTCGTCCATCTGTCCGTCTGTCTGTCCATCTGTCTGTCTGCCGTCCGTCTGTCTCTGTGTCTGTCCTCACTGCCTGTCTGTCCGTCTGTCTGTCCGTCTCCCTCTCTGTCCGTCTGTCTGTCTGTCTGTCTGTCCATCTGTCTCTCTCTCTGTCTCCCTATTTGTCCATCTGTCCTCCTGTTCGTCCGTCTGTGTCTCTGTCTTTCCGTCTGTCTGTCTCTTCGTCCATCTGTCTGTCCATCTGTCTGTCAGTCTCCCTGTCCATCCCATCCATCTATGTCTGTCTGTCCATTGTCCGTCTCCCTGTCTGTCTTTCCATCTGTCCGTCCACCCGTCTGTCTCCCTGTCTGTCTGTCTGTCTGTCTGTCTGTCTGTCTCCCTGTCTGTCCATCTCCCTGTCCATCTGTCTGTGTCTCTCTAGCTGCCTGACTGTCCAACACCCCGGTCTACCCGTCTGTCTGTCTGTTTGTCTCAGTCTGTGTCACCCCGTCTGTCTGTCTGTCTGTGTAACTGCCTCTTCCTGTCTGTCTGTCTCCCTCCCTGTCTCTGTGTCCACCCGTCTGTCCGTCTCTCCCTTCCCCTGTGGGCAGCCGGAGTGACAGACAGTGAGCCAGGTCTCTGTGGTCCCAGAGAGCTACCAAGCACCCAACACCCCTCACGGAGGGCACGGGAGGAGGACTGAGCGCCTAGCACACACACAGGAGGACTGAGCACCCAGCATCTCGTGTGGAGGAAGGGGAGGAGAACTCAGAGCCCAGCGCCTCCTGTGGATTCACGGGAGGAGGACTGAGCACCCAGGCCCTCGTGTGGGACACCAGTACTAACTGCCCAGCACCCACATGAGAAGACTGAGCACCCAGCACTTTGTGTGGAGGCACGGGAGGACTGAGCACCCAGCACCTCGTATGCAGACACCGGGGGAGGACTGAGCACCCAGCACTAACACAGGAGGACTGAGCACCCAGCACCTTGTGTGGAGACGCCGGGGGAGGGGACTGAGCACCCAGCATCTTGTGTGGAGATACCAGGGGAGGACTGAGCACCCACCACCAACAAAGGATGACTGAGCACCCAGTGCCCACACAGGATGACTGAGCACCCAGCACCTTGTGTGGAGGCATGGGAGGAGGACTGAGCACCCAGCACCCACGCAGGAGGACTGAGTACCCTAACCCTGGGTACGTGTGTGCGTGCAGGGGGGGGCTGGGGTGACCCCAGTGGGCGCCATGATCAGGGCCCAGGCTGCAGGCTCAGCTCCACCACAGGCCATGGCTCCGCCTCCTCCTTCTCCTCTCTCCTCCTCCTCCTCCCAGCGCGGACGGGGGGGTGCACGGCTGTCCGGCTGTCCGTGTGTCCGTCTGTCCATCTCTTTGTCTGTCCATTTGTCTCCGTGTGTGTCTGTCCGTCCATCCATTTGTCCATCTGTCCGTCTGTCTCCAGGTCTGTATGCCCATCTGCTCATCTGTCCATCTGTCTGTCCATCCGTCCGTCTGTCTGTCTCCCTGTTTCTCCGTCTGTCTGACCATCTGCTCAGTCTGTTTGTCCGTCTGTCTCCAGGTCCATCTGTTCGTGACTGTCTCCCTGTGTGTCTCACTGTGTGCTCATCTGTCTGTCCGTCTCCCTCTCTTGTCTATCTGTCTCCATGATGTCCATCTGTCCATCCGTCCATCTGTGTCTGTTTGTCATCTGTCTGTCTCCAGTTCTGTCTGTCTGTCTCCCTGTCCGCCTGTCTGTCTGTCCTGCTCATCTGTGTCCCTGTCTGGTCCATCTGTCCATCTGTCTGCTGTGTCTGTCTGTCCGTCTCCCAGTCTGTCTGTCTCCATGTCTGTCTGTCCATCTGTCTGCCTGTCTCTTGTCCATGCCTGTTTGTCTGTCTCCAGGTCTGTCCATCTGTCTCCCAGTCTGTCTGTCTGTTCATCTGTCCGTCCATCTCCCTGTCTCCCTGTCTGTCCATCTGTCCGTCTGTCTTCGTGTCTGTCCGTGTCTCGATTCCCATTGCCGTCTGTCTGTCACCCCCCAATCCCCCAGCCCCCCGTGTCCCTCTGTCCCTCCCTCCGTCCGTCCGTCCATCTTCACCAGTCAACTTGTCGCTGACACAGGGAACGCGGGCGCTCAGGAGCCTGCAGACAGACGGACGGACGGGTGGATGTGGACTCGAATCCTGGCCTCCCGCATGGCCCACAATGCGTTGAGTTCCCCCCCCCATCCTGGGGTCCCTGGGTTCAGATCCCCGCTCACCTCCAACAGCCCCAGCCCAGGCCCAGCGACCCAGTACCGCCGAAGCAGCAGGGGCAGCATGGCTGGCCCAGCGGGGACCCTTGAAACCTCCGACCGTGTGGGTGTGCACACACGTGGGGAGGAAGGAATGGGAGGGGGAGGGGTCCACATGAAGTGGGGAGGGAGAGCCACGTGACCCTAAGCTCCCTGCCCCACCCCTCCCCACACGACTCCACCTGCAAAGGCTCCCCCCCCACGTGAGGCTCTGAGGACACTTGAAATCGCCACCTATCCACCCATAGGCCCAGAATGGTCTTAGGGACACTTGAAACCACCCCCCCACCCAGATCCCCATTCCCCCGGGGACACTTGAAACTGCCGTGGGGACACTCGAAACTGCCCTACATCTACCCACAGGCCCAAGGTTTTTGTGGGGACACTGGATACCGCCCTCCATCAATGCACACACCGAGGGTTGCCTTGGAGACACTTGAAACCACCCCCTAAAGAACTGCCCCCATCGTGGGACACTTGAAACTGACCCTCACCCAGACACCCTCCCCTTGGGGACACTTGAAAACCGCCCTCCATCCACCCACAGGCCCAAGGTGGTCCTGGTTACACTTGAAAACCACCCCCCAAGAGCCCCTCCCCATTGGGATACTAGAAACCACCCTCGGGACACTTGAAACCGCCCAGGGGACACTTGCAGGAGGCCTGGAACCGGAGAGCACTGTGGAGAGAGCAATGGGGATGGGTGGGTGGGTGGGTGGGATGGTGGAAGAGTGGGTGGATCGATCGATGGGTGGGTGGATGGGTGGGTGGGTGGATGGGTGGCTGGGTGGGTGGATGGATGTTGGGTGGGTAGATGGGTGGGTGGATGGGTTGGGTGGGTGGGTGGATGGATGGGTGGGTGGGTGGATGGTTGGGTGGGTGGGGTGGATGGGTGGGTGGGTGGATGGGTGGGGTAGGTGGATAATTGGGGTGGGTGGGTGGGATGGGTGGGTGTTGGGTGGGTGGGGGATGGGTGCTTGATCTCATCCCTCTCTCCTTCCCCCTCCCTCCCCTTCCTGGTGGCCCCTGGGGCTTTCACACTGACTGCAGGCCATTGGCACATCGGGTCGGGTGTGCGGCAGCCAGGGTGACCGTCTCGGTTCCAGGGGGTTGGGCTGTCAGGTGTGGACCCCCGGGTGGGTGTCCTGGGGAGCTTGGGGCGGCTGGGCCCTGACGTTTCTGGGCTCCGGACGGGGAGTGGATGCCGCTTCCCCTTTTCTTGCTTCTCCTGGGGGTTTCCTGGCTCCTGGGCATCTCATTCTCCTTTCTCGGGGATGGGGAAACCAAGGCGGCGCCCCGGTGAGGACAGGCCTTGGGGCCTCGGGGGTGCGGGTACCATGCACAGACAGACAGACAGACAGACAGACCTGAGTCCTCCTTGGGTGGTGGTGCTGGGTGCTGAGTCCTCCTGGGTGGTGGTATTGAGTGCTGAGGCCTCCTGGGTGGTGGTATTGAGTGCTGAGTCCTCCTTGGGTGGTGGTGCTGGGTGCTGAATCCTCCTTGGGTGGTGCTGGGTGCGTCTCCCAGACAGAGAGACACAGTCCAGTCGGAGGAATGGAGGGGCGGACAGAGGGATGGACATGTAGATTGGGAGACAGAAAAGGAGGGACGGTCGGACACACAGACGGAGAGAGGCGCAGACACACAGACAGATGGACAGAGAGATGAGAGAGCGACAGACAGACAGGACAACATAGAGACAGACAGGGATACAGACAGACGCACAAGAGATGGACAGACAGATGGACCGGGAGACAGACACATAGACAGACAGATGGATGGACAGATGCAGGGGGCCCTGCACCCCGGGCGCTCTCCTGACCAGCAGGAGAGGCAAGGAGGCGCGCCCCGCCCCGCCGAGGGTGAAGGCAGAATAGGTAATAAGCAGCAAGTCGCCCGCACGCAGCCCAACCCAACCTTTCAGCCACAGTTAGACGGTCAGTCGACTTGGGCAGAGTTTCAAGAACCGCTCTCTGTTTATTGGCGCGAACCCCATCTTAAGTATGGGCAATGGCAGCAGGAAGAGGAGGGGTGTAACGTACCTAGTCAGGGGCTACGATTGGCGGTTGGAGCTGTCCGTCAAGGGTGGAAGGCCATGGGACCTCCCTAAGGGGCGGCCTGAGTCTACGTCACTACCCAGCAGGACCACCCCAGGTTACCGCCTAGAGCTGCCTTCCAGTTCCGGACCCCGAAGGCAGGCGGGGTTAGCCAGGATCCCTCTTCCCAGCGGCGGTGCAACAGTCACACACCTCCAGGGCGTGCACAGTCGGGGCCAGGCGGTCCACCCCACATCTCCTCCTTTTCTGTTTAATAAGCTGGTGGATGTCCTACTCGAGAAAGCGCCTGTCTTAGGTCGTCCCCCACTGAGGAATCTTACCTGTCATTGCCTGGCCATCCTAGCTCTTCGGGCCACCCTGCCTATGAGGCTTGCCAGCCCCAGCAAAGGAACAAGGGGGGAGGAGAGGGGTCTGTGCTCAAGAGGAGGCCCTGCTATTTCTGCCTCACGCCTGTGTACTCTGGTAGGCTGCACATCCTGGAAGGGGCCATGACCAATTTCATAGGGTTCCCAAATGGCTAAAAGCAGCATAATGCTGCCAGACCACCGTTGACTGGACAGCTCTGGCTCATTGCTTAAGAACTAGGGGAAGCCTATTTGCCCTAGCATGGTCAGGTGTAAATACAGAGGCAATATAAGCACAGAGGCAAATGCAATCACAGGTCATGGGGGTCTCTCCCACGAGGAGGCGAGGGTAGGGGAGCCACCAGCATTCCTTCCAGAGGGACCAGCCAACATAGCAAGCCTGCAGCTCCCAATGAACAGTACCCACACCTTGCTCCCTGTTGATATTGCTAGCACCTGGCAATGGACCGTACATGGGGGGAATGGAGTGGATCCGGTGAGAGAACAGAAAAACTTATTTCCTTGAAGCTTAAGAACATAATGGGAAGGCTGAAAGTGAGGAAGTGGGTGGATGGACCTTGAATAAACATTCAGAACCATCTAGTTCTCCTTTCTGTTACAACCTAAAGCCTGCACGACCAGAGATCTGTCACACAACTCTCCTCTATCTTATTGGCACGAACAGGTCCGAGGACATGTTAGATTGTTACAGAGCCACAAATGAAGTACTCATTTTCAATACTTGATGCACTTAGGGTACACTTGAAACCCATTTCCCTCTTCTACCTTTACGCTTCTATCTCCCTAACACACCTGAAGCCAAGTTTATCATCCAATTGAGGAGGGGGAAGAGAGCAGAGGAGGAGGAGAGGCGAAAAGGAGAGCAGAGGAGAGCAGTGGAGAGCAGAGGAGGAGAGCAGAGGAGCTCAGAGGAGTGCAGAGGAGAGCAGAGAGCAGAGGAGGCAGAGAGCAGAGGAGGAGGAGAGGCGAAAAGGAGAGCAGAGGAGAGCAGTGGAGAGCAGAGGAGGAGAGCAGAGGAGCTCAAGTAGTGCAGAGGAGAGCATTATTTATTTTTGTTTGTTTTTCTCCCAGCTGGGAGGAGAGCCACAGTCTGAGGATGGTCCTTGCCTGCGGGTCCCCGTGCTGAGCCCCATACAGGTCCCTCACCACGCCTGCCTGGCACCTACTCTGCCAACTACTTGTGCAGCCGACCAGGACTGAACTTTGGAGGACTTGTCGCTTCTCCTCTGGCCAGTTGTCTTGGCAGGAGGTAGAAGGTGGCCAGAGGAGCCACCCCTACCATGCTGGTGAAGAAGGCCGTGGGGAAGGGAGCAGGGTGAGAGGCTGGATCTGAAGAACCCAGCCCTTCCAGCAGCATTGCACCTGTGCCATGCCCCCGTGCACCACCCTGGCCACCCTCCTCTCCGGGTGGCCGTGATTTCGTGTCTGTAACTTGGGGTGAAAACCAACGACCTTCAGGCGAGGATCCTCACCCTGGAATCTGCTAAAAGGGCACCCTCCGTTCCCCTGCTGCCTGAGAAGGCAGATCAGCTGAAGACCATAGTACTTGAGTGGAGCGACTTCTGGCTCAGGTGTGTGAGGCTGGGCCTTGTGCAAGAGGGAGTTGCATGTGGATAGAATTTTGCACAGGTTCAGTCAATCTGCAGGATCCACCCTTACTGGTTATACAGTTGATTTGGGATGTGTGAGCCTCTGTGGTATCTACTTATTCAATTCCCTTCCTTGGGTTCTCTCCAAGTCTGTGTGTAGGATCTTCCCTCTGTCTTCCTTAAGGATTGCATGTTGCAGTGGCAGTAGGGGCTTTGCCCGGCTGTTTAGTTTTTGGAGTCTGGGCTGTCAGCATTCTCAGTTGTATGGAGAATATTCATTGTAATGCTCACATCTGTTTTTCATTTGATAAGGTTAGGCCTTATCAATAGAGAATGGTAAGCACTCTTAAAAGTGAAATAAGCCCATAGATTTAAAATTCATTTAACTCGGAATTCTTTTCATATTAAATGTTTTAAAAATTGGAAAAAAAGTTTTCCTTTGTTATTTTGGAGGGGGAGAGTTAACAGAGGTTGTGCTCAGATATTGATGAATGGAGAATTGAAAGGGATTCCTTTTAAGATGACTTAGACTCCAGTAGGGAGAGGGTAGTTTTTCTGCCAGTGAAGAGATGCAGTAGTTGCAGCCCGAATGTGATAAAGTATGTCTACAACATTGGCTGTTATTGATAGGACACACATTGCCATGAGCTGCATTGTTAGTGCCGGAGTTTTGCCTTGGCTGTGCAGGGAGAGGGTGGTGATAGTTGAATAATGAAGAAAGGTATTACCCAAATATATCAATCTATGTCAATGTTAAATTGATTTTTAAATTAGAAACAAAATTATGTCTTGAGTACTGTTAGCATTGCCTAAGATCCATGCACTTACATAAATGCTGTTTGTGCAGGCTATCAAACATTATTAACAGCCACAGAGGAAGAGTCCCTGAAGAACTCACAGAACTGGGATACTACTGCTAGCTCTTAATATATCTTCTTTTCCTACAGGAATCCTACGAACACATGGCTAAACTAAGAATCACAAGAGAAACAACCTTCTGAGTGCAACTGTCCAACAGGTAAAAAAATGAAACTTACTTAACTAGGTTCCATCTAGAGGAGAGCGTTTGCAAACAAAAGATCATATGCCTGTCAGGTCTACCTGTAACAGTAACAGAGAAAGAATGCAGACCCAACTTGCTTTAAAGAAAATCAACATGTCTCCCTTTGACAGCGGGTGAGTAAAGGCCCAAATATTATTTTAAGCAGCATACCAGTGTCTGTGAGGGGAAAAAAAAGAGCTAATCACCATGAAAAATACAGGCAAGGGGATATACAAAGTTCTTAGTGTCCCACATTGAAAAGTCATCTTCAATTTTATTAAATACCTCGGTGTTCGTGATGAACATGGTCTGAATAGCTGTGAAGCTCTGGTATCTAATGTTATATTAGTGCAGACTTGTTTGTGGTTATTATATTCGCAAGTGATCTAACCTGTAGTAAAAATGAAGACTAAAGGAAATTAGTTCTTTATTTTGTTCTCAGTACCTTGCCAGAAATATTCTTCCATGCTGTCCATTTTTCTGTGTAGTTATAAGAAACCATAGTGACAGTGTGTATTAGAAGGATAGAGACGAAACGGTAGTGAATGAGCACCACCACCCCCCACCCCCCGAATGATTAAATCTTCATTCACAGACTTCTGAGCCTTGGTAGTTGTTTGTAGACCTAACAATTTAAAAGCTCTTGGAATATGGCCCAGGGGAAAAGGCATTTAGTGGATCAATATTATATAAGGCATCAAAACTCCCATGAATCTTAAGATGTTGTTTAGATAAACATGGTGAATGTATTTATGAACATTCTAGTTTCTTTCATCCTTATGCATGGAAAATGAGTCTTTTTCTCTCATATGGAAGAGCTCATTTCAATGTAGTCATGTGCTTCATAATGACACTTCCCACCCATGACAGGCCACAAATATAACAGTGGCCCCCTAAGATTGTGTAACCTAGTGATGTCATAGCCAGCTTAGTTTGTGCGAGTGAGCTGTGTGATGTTTGCTCAGCAGTGGGATGGCAACAGCACAGCCCTTAGAATACGCCCCAGTTATGATTAAGCTGCAGGTGACTGTGAAAAACTTTGCGGCTGCTGTTCACTGCTGGCTCACGCCCTGTAATCCTGGCTACTCAGTAGGTGGAGATCTGAGAATTGCAGTTCAAAGCCAGTCTAGTCAGCAAAGACTATGAGACTCTTATCTCCAACAAACTAAGAAAAAGCTGGAAAAGGCACTGTGGCTCAAGTGGTAGAACGCTAGCCTTGAGCACAGAGAGGCTCAGGGATAGCACCCAAGACCCTGAGTCCAAGCCCAGGGACTGGGGAATAAAAAGGACTACTGCCTGTAATTTCTTATAGTTTCAGGTTGGTTTTTGTCTCATGATAACTAGTTCAGGCACAGTTTAGACTTTTCAATTCTCAGGTTATACAGCATAAAAGCTTTTAGTATTTGTATTAGTATTTAGTATTTGTATTTGACCATCTTTGAGATATATTATTTTTCAGTGAAGGCTTTTGATGAGAAGACAAAGCGTGGATGTTTGACATTGTGTTTCATCCTGAGTAGTTGAGAAAGACCTCAGAAGTAAGATATTCAAGGAAAGAACTTTTCCAGCACAGTAATGAAATCACAGCTGCCCCTGCCCCATAGAGATGATGTTAATTCCCCCGACAGTGGGTAGGGTAGGTATAGGACTTCACAAATCACACCTGGCAGGAAAGAGCATCTTTTGAATATACAAAAAAGTCCAGTACACGGGCTGTGTGTATGTGGGGAGCTTAAATTTAATTTGGAAGATTCATAACAAACTTGGTAAAATGTTGAAAAGTGACCACACTGAGTTCTATTTCCAGAGGAGATACTATTGTTTTTATGATGCTTCATGTAGGCCAGTGATTGAACTCTTGTCATCTGGGAGAAAGCTATTATCCTTAAGAGTTTGCTGTATATTCCCTGGGATGATTATTACAGACTTTGTTTTTCCATCTTGCTTTTTTTTTGGTACGTCCTGGGCCTTGGACTCAGGGCCTGAGCAGTGTCCCTGGCTTCTTCCCGCTCAAGGCTAGCACTCTGCCACCTGAGCCACAGCACCCCTTCTGCCGTTTTCCATATATGTGGTGCTGGGGAATCTAACAGAGAGCTTCTTGCCACTAGGGCATATTCCCAGCCCTGTTTTTCCATCTTAATGTGATAAATGAATAATAAACAGCAATTCTCTTGGGTTGTTGTTTTTTGGTTGCTCTATCACCTGCTTTCCTTCTTGCCACCACTAGAACTCTGCATTACATCAGTTTTTACCTGGCTCCTGGGAGGGAACTCTGAAGGGGCACATTCAAACACACAGAATCAGATGGGGTTTTTGGTGAGTTACAGAAATAAACTCAGTTCTGCTTGTCCAATAACAAGACATCACCCAAACGCAGGCTTTGTGTTAAAAGTAAAAGATTCTGGAGAAAACCAGCTGATGCAGGATTATCTTAGGGAATGAGCTGGCTGGCCAAAAAGGCTTAGAAAGAAGATATGGCACTTCCCACCTGATTTGGCTGGAACCTCTGTTCGCCATGTGTGACTAAGACTTGTCACCCAGACATCTGTTTGCAGGACAGAGTGAGACAAGTGTGACCTCAACTCAGTTCCTGTGGACACATGCCCATCCATTCAAGTTGACACTCTTGATGCCAGGCTGAGTCTCAGAGCCAAGGGTCGGTAGCAAAGAAGCAAAGTTGTGTTGTTTGTACTCACTGATGGCTTCTGCTAGAACTCAGGTCTTACTGGGGTTTTCCCAGGTAGCCTCTGTGGGAAGGCTTTGAGGATGATTTATTGAATGGCTTCTCACAGTAGGAGAGGCTCTTTGTTATTTACTTTCTATAACTAGTAGAGTTTTAAGTGCTAGCAATCTTAGGATTTGTCCCCTGGGCAGAGGGACTCCAGAGCTAGAAAGCCTAATAGGAATCCAGAATGAGCTGGATATGTCTAGACTGCAATCTTAGAACTGGAATCCTAGATCTAATACTAAATAATGGTGTGACTGTGATCAAATGAATGCACTTCATTTTTTCACCAGGAAATAAAAAGACTAGAAATTCCTTCTCCATTGTATGATTTATGTAAATTGTTTGGCATATTAGTGTTTAGAGCTTAAATATTACTTCTGTTTTTTTGTGTTGGTTTTTTTTTTTGGTAAGTTACTCAGAAAGACTAGGCAAATTCTCATACCACTAAACCTGCACCCACAGTTTCACTAGTCTTTTTCTTACATTCCTTCCTCTGCTCCACAGAGGAACAAGTGGGAAATGTTGCAAAAGTTGCTCAGAACCTAAAGCTAATGTACATGGCGGTTAGTTAAACATCTGTACGTCATATATAAAGTTAATCTTGCCTGTCAGCATCTCTTGGTGTTGTAGCAGTGGAATTTGGGGTTTTTCATGATACCTAGTTTTGTCTCCAAAGTGTTCACCAAAATGACAGGGGAAACAGACCATTTAGACTAAAGTATACCGGGTAGAAGGACTTGGATTTAATGGGCATGGACCTTAGTAAAGAGTGTCTTTACAGCTTCAATATGAGATGTTTACCAAAATTAGTGTCTTCTCCATCTGACTCGTAGACCTATTCAAATCAGATTTATTTATACAGTGATATTTATAACAGAAAGTTGGACAGTCATTATTATATCATCTTTGTCCTCAGTAGAAAGGTATATTTACCTTTTTTGTAAGATCAAGAGACGCTCTAGAAAACCAAAAGAAAATTTTCTTTTAAGAACCCCAAATAATTCATCAAAGCTATGTTTAGCAGATTTGCGTTAGCAATGGCAGAGACAAGGAAATAACAGCTGCTATTTGTGGCTTGATCCCTGTCATACCTGACTGTCTCTAAGAGAGTAACTTGGCTCTTCACTATGGCTACAGAATTCTACTTCAGGTTGTGTTCTTTGGATCTTCCATGAAGTATGCATAAAGCAGGCATATTTACAGAAAGGTTTCTCTGTCCAGCCAATGAAGAACGATGGGAATGGATACACCATTCAAGTGATAAGAACTCATTCATCAGTACCATTGGCCTCCTCAGCCTATTATGTGTTGAAAAGATATGTCCCGGCCATCGCAGAGGACCATGCAGAGATCATCACAGACAGGAGAAGAAGGTTCAAAAGGAGGTTTATTAGTGGGGCCATAGTTCCCATGGGAGAGGGAGCTACATGGTGTCTGCACCTTATCCAGGTGGCAGCTTCTCTCTCTGGGGGTAAAGGGGAAGTAGATAGGTAGTGAGTAGGAGTGGCTCATTAGGTATGGGTGGATCTGGGGGCTAGTGGGAGGAGCTGAGGACCTGACTCTAAGGAAATGCAAACAGGTATAAGAACCTCTGTGGTGTCATCCATGAAGAATAGGAAATGAAGAAAGCCACCTTGGCTTTTTCATTAACATGTTACACAATCTTGTGCAAATCATTTCCACATATGGCTTTTTACAAACTGGTCATATCATTGTAAGTAAGAGCTGGGCAATAACGACTTAGCATCTTAGTCAATTCTCTACCTAGCATAAATTCTAAACAGTACCAGATTTTGGGATTTTTTTGTGGGGGGGGGGCAAATGAGGCAGACTTGCCCTGTATCCTCATGGAGTTTCTAGTTCCATGAAGATGACACCAAATGTTAATTTGAAAAGGACTTTCCATGTGGGATAAGCAAAATCAAGAGGAGTACATCTTGGAGCATATAACCTAAATCTATGAAATTTTTACAATATGGGAAGTTGTTTAAATGGTTTGGTGGTAGAGAAAGAAAACTATACTTATGTTTCAGAAATTCATAATAGAAGAAAATATGGCTCCTGAGAAAATCTGTAGTAATGGATACAAAGTTTGTTGGTTGCCTTTTCAATTTCTAAGAATTGATGGATAGGTAGATAAAGGTACACTGGTAGCTGATCTGCTGATATTCCAAATGAAAGAAACATGATATTTTTTTCTTGTTCATGGGGCTTGAACTCTGGGCCTGGGCTCTGTCCCTGAGCTCTTCAGCTCTACTCCCTGAGCCACTTTCTAAACATGATTTTTAATATAGAATGGACAGCCTGTTCTATATGATGATAGTCTATTCTATTCTATGAATAGTGAGATTAAAGTTGAGAACTTCTTGTGTGGAATGTTTCACAGCTACAGGTAAAAGTGAGACTAGAAGCCATCTGGTGGTGGCTCACAGTTATAATTCTAGCTTCTTAGGAGATTGCAGTCTGAAGGTTGAGATTCAAAGCCAGCTAGGCAGGAACTTCCATGAGTCCTCTCACCTTCATAACCACCAAAAAGCCAAAGTAGAGCTGTGGCTTAAGTGATAGAAAGCCATCCTTGAGCGAAAAAGTTAAGGGCAATGCCCAGGCCCTGAGTTCAAGCCCTAGTATGAGCATACACAGAAAGTAGATACTTTTTAAGGTATCCTCTATACTTATGAAATGACTATTTACAAAGTGGGAGTAAATACCAACAAGCGCAAGTACCCCTCATTCCCAAGTGGGAGCAGTACAGATCCTGGTGATGAATTGAGGACGCCCCAGTATGGTGATGGACGTAAATGTTCATACTTGCTTTGAGATAGAGCACTCTTCCCCCTGGTGTCAGAGCCTTTGTGTTCCTTTGCTAATCCAGTTCTTGAGCATATAAAACTCCATGTCTTGCTGTATACATTTTCAATGATACAGAGAACAGAAACAGTTTTACCTTAAACAACTTGAATAAGCAACTTGAGATGGTGAATGTTATGGAAATGAAAATGGCAGATATTCTCCACTTCCTGTGACACAGAACAGGGCACAGTGATGAGGGTGCCCCCACGAATATCCCCAGTAAGTCTTTCTCAGGCCTACTGAATCAAAAGGCTGGACATGACATGCTCAGTGACTTTTCTGCTGAGAGTGGACAAGGACAAGTTGCCTTTTGAAGGGGTGTTCTTGTGTCTTCCCTTTGTCTGCCTTGTTTACAAATGAAGAAGCTAATTCTTCGAATTCTTGCTCTGTGATGCTTGGCTTGGAACTTGAGGCCTTTTCCTTGCTTCATTTAAACCACTCCTCCAGTTCCTTTTTTTTTTTTTTTTGGCTTTTGTGTTATCTTTGGATAGTCTTTTGGGCTGGCCAGCCCTCCCCTTCCTCTATCTCTTCCACCTTTCTCCCTTTTCCCCTGCCCTTTTCACCCTTCTTCCCCTTTAACTCCTCCTCCCCTCCCTCCCCTGCTTTTCATTTGATCAGGTGGACTCAAGACTGGGATCCTCCCTACCTCTGTTCCCCAGTATCTGGGAAATAGAAGTGTGCCACGATGTCCAACTTCCTTTCCCTTTCTCACTGTAGTAATTCCGTTGGTAATTATGTAAAAGGATACCAATACTACATGGAGTTTCAATTCACTGTAGCTTATTCGATGTGTAGGAGCAAGAATTCTTTCAAGGCCACAGTCTGCTCTGCTTCTGATTGCTTTGTAAGGGTGTAAATCAACTCTGTGACATGACCCAAATGGAAGCCATCCAAGACCTATCATGAAAAACTGTTTGGGTGCCCTCCTTACCACGTTAGAGACTTTCTGGGGTGGTTTGGTGGAAGTGGAGAATGTGAAAACTGTGTATGGATGACTCTAGCTGCAGGCTGAAACCTGAAACCCAGGATATGACTGGCTACACCTAGAAGCATTGCTACCTAACCTGGCTTGCCAAGATGGGTGAAGTTTGGTGGGGGTGGTTTAAAGTGCCATGGAATTTCACAATGCCCCCATCCCTCCCCAATTTGTGTTAACAATGGTGATTCTTACGTGGAGATAGGAGGAACTGAGCTAAATAGGAGTTCACTGCTCCACCAGTTTCTTCCCAATTGAATTGCGAGCTATCCCTTGTCTTCTTTGGTGATGGACAAAATCAGTAGAGAAAGCAAATAGTTCCTCCAACCCATCAGCTCTAAGATACCTGAAATGCAGTCAATGTTGCACTTGTGTAGAGTAGATACAGCCACAGCCATGAACTTTGGGCTAGTATTCCAACAGCTAGAATAAGTGGAGTTAATACTGTCATTAAACTTATTGTGGAACTTCTTCCCCTCAACATTTGGAATTTCTATGAGTACAGGATAATTTGGAATTGCAATGACACTTCTGACGTCATTGCATCCAGAGATGTCACTGCCTCTTCAGTTGAAGGCCTTATTCTCTTCACGAATGGTAGTTGAAATGTATTCATTTCCCTTCATAATGTGTTCCTTACATTGATCACTCGATTCATGCAGTTTTTGTTATAAGGGCATACTTATAGGCTTTGACACCTAAAATGTAAAAAAAAAAAAAATTATAATTTCAATTTATAGGCGTTCTGGTCTTCATTATGGACATGAAGCTTTAATTCTTGTATTTAAAATATATTCACACGTTATAAAATACAATGATGATATTTACTCTAATTGAGTAAATTGTAGCAAGCTCTGGCTTGTACATTATGGTATAAGTGGGAGTCAGAATATATGTCTAGATAGTCTTCTTTCTTATCGGTTCCTCTCGCCTCTTCTCCCACTTTTCTCACCTCTTTTCCTCCTCTTCCTTCTCCCTTTTCTTCCAAAAGAGCTCAATGTTCCTCACTCAAAGTGAGGAACATATTCCTTAATCTGTTAGCACTAGGAAGTTGGGGAAATGCACAATGTAACCCCACTGTGATATACATCACAAACATCAACATCTCTCACCCCATCCGTCTGCCTTAAAGTCTGAGATTTTTTAAAGCCTTTAAGTCATCCCAGTTTTTGACATGTTTCTGTGCATTTTTTCATTTTTCTTTGTGCTTTTTTACTTTTTGGTGCCTGCACCAGGGCTTGTACACAGGTCCTGAGTGCTATCCCTTAGCCTTTGCACTCAAGGATAGTGGTCTACCACTTGAACCACAGCTCTGTTTCCTGATTTTTTGGTGATTAATTGCAGATAAGAGACTTTCTGGTGCATGCTTCTTTGAACCTTGATTCTCAGAAATCATTCTCTTGAGGATTACAGACATGAGCCACTGGCACCTTGCTCCTTTAAGCTTTTATTCTTCACACATACGCACATAGAGTCTTGTCAACAAGTTGCTGCTGCCATTAACTTTTTAATATAGTTATTGTTAACACTAGAGTTTTGTTGAGCAGTTAATGTTTTAGCTGGCCAAATAGTATCTGCAACATAACTTTCCCCCAAATTACAATGTCCCTTAGTATCTGAAGTGGGTTGGCTCTACAACCCATGTGGCTAATGAAGTTCTTTTGATATAAACAGTATAAAATTTGCATATAAACTACAAACATCCTTCATATACTTTGTCTTCTCTAGATTGCTTACAGTAAGTAATATAATTGAAATAATGTGTAACTAGATTTTATACCATATTATAGAGCATTATGACAAGAAAACAGTGTGAATGTGTTTTAGTACAGATGCACTGCTTTTCCCTTAAAGATGTACAATCTGTAATTAGTTGAATTTGCATATGCAGAGTATTTATTTGTGCATTATTTATAGAAACTATGCTGTAAGAAAGTTGGTCTTTGGTAAAATGAGGATGGTTCTATGTTGAAACTGAAATGGATACCATGAGGAGACTGTGAGTTTTGTGTCTGCATTTAAATGACAGGCAAGATCTTGAGAAATTACTAATATTGTACCCAATATTGACTGAGAAATCCAATGCATTTCACAGAGAGAGTGTAAATCTGGCCACATTGTAAACGAGTACAACAGAAGGAAAATTGAAAGACTATCTTGTTCCCATTGAAATGAATGTCCACTGTCATCAGGTGTTTGAGCAGGGAGTTGTGGATAGCTCTTTGGCCAAGCAAAGCACATTTTATACGTGTCTGGTAGGACATGCAATAGAATGACACAGCAGCGCTACAAGCTATTGAGCCTTTGATGAGTGACAGTTTTCCCTTCCGTATATCGTTTCAAACTATGGGCTTCAAGGAAGTCTGGAACATAAAAATGACTTTTTGTTTTGACAGACTGGGGCTTGAACTCAGGGCCTGGGCACTGAGTTTCTTTTGCTCAAGGCTGGCACTCAGCTCTACTCTGAACTATCTGGTGGTTGGAGCTAAGTGTCTTGTAGACTTTTCCTGCCCAGGCTTGCTTTGAACTGTGATCCTCAGATCTCATTTCTGAATAGCTAGGATTGTAGGCATAGGCCACCAGTACCTGACTTCCTGACTTCCTGAATTTTGCTCCTCTGTCCTCTGTCCTCCTCCTCAGGCCCCCCTTCCTTCCTTCCTCCTCCTTTTTTCATCTTTCTTCTTTTTCCCCCTTTTCTTCATTGCTTTGCTTTCTGAGAGAATTCAATGATCAGCCAACCATGAAATGGGAAAGTGGACCAAATAAGGCTGGATAATTTATTTGAGCCAAACAGAGGTATTATAATCTATTAAAAATATTTAGCCAAACACACTGTATTCGTGACTTTATCTCGTAACCCTGCAGATTGTCTGGTAGTTGCCCAGGACCTGAGGCAGGAAGGCGGACCCATGTGCCTGAACTTTCCAGTCATGTCTTTGCAACTGGTAGTTTTTAATAAAAGAAAAACTCTAACATTGTGAAATTACATCAGTGAAGAAACCATAGCTTTTTATGTTCTTGTATATGCTTTTCTTATGTGCAACGTTATTCAATGCCCTAAATTTCAGCTACTTTTTGAGATATTTTCTTGAATATTGAGATTAGTCTGGAAATCAGGCTAGGAATAAATGAAATGCTGGTGTGGTAATAAAATTTATGTTACCATTTTATGAATATGAAAATGTCTAATTGTTATAACACAAGGTATCTTTGGATTAAGAAGTCTAGGACATTTTATTCTTTTACACCTTTTTTTAAAAGCAGGAGAACCTTTGCTTCTACCATCAGTCTTGAAGCAGAAATCCCAGAAAAAAAGAATTTTATAATCAGTGACAAAGAATTCCTACACGCATCATGTATCCCTTCCTCATCATTTCCCATTTCTTAGGAGTCTCCACATTGTTTAATTGTAATCATGTGCAACTAGCATTTTAAAGCTTCACACTGCTTTCACATTTATGGGATATGATGAGAAGATTAAGAATGGTTGAAACTCAAGAGTAAATACAGGAAACTTAAGAGTAGATGTAGAAATGTGACTCCACCAGGCTTTCATGGAGCACACATTACCCAGTGGGCTTCATGTTGTGGCCATCCATGTATAGAAGAACAAACTAGAAGGTGCACTCTCCCAAACAACCCTCATTCTAGTCAGGCCCCTCTCCTGTACTCTGCTTTGCAATTCTGTAGCAGGAATCTAAACTCTGATTTTCCTTCCATTGCATTGGTGTTGTTTGACCTGACTTTCCCTCAGCATGGAACTTACGCATATGGGACTCAGGTGGCAGGGCCCTGCCTTTCCAGGGCCTGCACTTAGTATTCAATCTATTGTGGAGCAGAGGGATGTTCATGACCCATAGCAAAACACCTCCCACGTCCCATAAAGTGACATGTTGTTTCTATTAAGGGATCATTTTGTTAAGTGAAAATCATGACCAGTCATGATGGCATGGAAGTATACAGAGGCCAAGTGACTATGTGTTACTTTAATTACCAAAGAAGTAACTATTACGATTCCATAATGGTTCAAAGAAGAATTTTAAGACTGAAACAGTGGTTTTATTGTTTCTTTAGTTCAGAAGTAATTGAAATGGAATATGTAAATAGAGTCAAAATGGACTTTTTCCAAGTGAGAAAGAGAAGCCAATTGCACTTCGAAAGAAACTATATGACTATAGCAAGAAAGACATCGCCAATTAACAAATATTTATTTTCCTTTGCTATTCTCTGCTATT
>NW_025961511.1:0-32308 GCF_023159225.1 Perognathus longimembris pacificus
TTTGAGGAGTTACCAGTACATTATCCTTTCCCCTGTGTAATTACCTTAACAAGCAGCTGTTTTTTTCTCAGATATTTACTGATAAACAGCTACCTACAGCATGTTCATGTCGTTCCTAAATGAGCTTTTTCTCTTCCCCTCAACACAAATCAGATTCTTCTGAGGAGTTACCAGTACATTATCCTTTCCCCTGTGTAATTACCTTAACAAGCTACTGGTTTTTTATTCTCAGATATTTACTGATATACAGCTGCCTACCCCCTTCGTAAGTGCAGGTCCTAAATGAGCTTTTTTCTCTGTTCCCTCACCACAATCCAGATTCTTTTGGGGAGTTACCAGTACAGTAACCATACCAGGAAGTACTTAATTTATTAAGCTACTGCTTTTCTTAATCTCAGTGGAGATATTTACTGATAAACAGCTACCTACGCAGCATGTTCATGTCGTTCCTAAATGAGCTTTTATCTCTCTCCCCTCACCACAAATCAGATTCTTCTGAGGAGTTCCCAGTACATTATCCTTTCCCCTGTGTAATTACCTTAACAAGCTCCAGCTGTTTTTATTCTCAGAAGGTTTACTCCCTGATATACAGCTGCCTACCCCCTTCGTAAGTGCAGGTCCTAAATGAGCTTTTTTCTCTGTTCCCTCACCACAATCCCGATTCTTTTGGGGAGTTACCAGTACAGTAACCATACCAGGAAGTACTTAATTTATTAAGCTACTGCTTTTCTTAATCTCAGTGGAGATATTTACTGATAAACAGCTACCTACGCAGCATGTTCATGTCGTTCCTAAATGAGCTTTTATCTCTCTCCCCTCACCACAAATCAGATTCTTCTGAGGAGTTCCCAGTACATTATCCTTTCCCCTGTGTAATTACCTTAACAAGCTCCAGCTGTTTTTATTCTCAGAAGGTTTACTCCCGTGATATACAGCTGCCTACCCCCTTCGTAAGTGCAGGTCCTAAATGAGCTTTTTTCTCTGTTCCCTCACCACAATCCAGATTCTTTTGGGGAGTTACCAGTACAGTAACCATACCAGGAAGTACTTAATTTATTAAGCTACTGCTTTTCTTAATCTCAGTGGAGATATTTACTGATAAACAGCTACCTACGCAGCATGTTCATGTCGTTCCTAAATGAGCTTTTATCTCTCTCCCCTCACCACAAATCAGATTCTTCTGAGGAGTTCCCAGTACATTATCCTTTCCCCTGTGTAATTACCTTAACAAGCTCCAGCTGTTTTTATTCTCAGAAGGTTTACTCCCTGATATACAGCTGCCTACCCCCTTCGTAAGTGCAGGTCTTAAATGAGCTTTTTTCTCTGTTCCCTCACCACAATCCAGATTCTTTTGGGGAGTTACCAGTACAGTAACCATACCAGGAAGTACTTAATTTATTAAGCTACTGCTTTTCTTAATCTCAGTGGAGATATTTACTGATAAACAGCTACGTATGCAGCATGTTCATGTCGTTCCTAAATGAGCTTTTATCTCTCTCCCCTCACCACAAATCAGATTCTTCTGAGGAGTTCCCAGTACATTATCCTTTCCCCTGTGTAATTACCTTAACAAGCTCCAGCTGTTTTTATTCTCAGAAGGATACTCCCTGATATACAGCTGCCTACCCCCTTCGTAATGTGCAGGTCCTAAATGAGCTTTTTTCTCTGTTCCCTCACCACAATCCAGATTCTTTTGGGGAGTTACCAGTACAGTAACCATACCAGGAAGTACTTAATTTATTAAGCTACTGCTTTCTTATTCTCAGTGGAGATATTTACTGATAAACAGCTACCTACGCAGCATGTTCATGTCGTTCCTAAATGAGCTTTTATCTCTCTCCCCTCACCACAAATCAGATTCTTCTGAGGAGTTCCCAGTACATTATCCTTTCCCCTGTGTAATTACCTTAACAAGCTCCAGCTGTTTTTATTCTCAGAAGGTTTACTCCCTGATATACAGCTGCCTACCCTTCGTAGTGCAGGTCCTAAATGAGCTTTTTTCTCTGTTCCCTCACCACAATCCAGATTCTTTTGGGGAGTTACCAGTACAGTAACCATACCAGGAAGTACTTAATTTATTAAGCTACTGCTTTTCTTAATCTCAGTGGAGATATTTACTGATAAACAGCTACCTACGCAGCATGTTCATGTCGTTCCTAAATGAGCTTTTATCTCTCTCCCCTCACCACAAATCAGATTCTTCTGAGGAGTTCCCAGTACATTATCCTTTCCCCTGTGTAATTACCTTAACAAGCTCCAGCTGTTTTTATTCTCAGAAGGTTTACTCCCTGATATACAGCTGCCTACCCCCTTCGTAAGTGCAGGTCCTAAATGAGCTTTTTCTCTGTTCCCTCACCACAATCCAGATTCTTTTGGGGAGTACCAGTACAGTAACCATACCAGGAAGTACTTAATTTATTAAGCTACTGCTTTTCTTAATCTCAGTGGAGATATTTACTGATAAACAGCTACCTACGCAGCATGTTCATGTCGTTCCTAAATGAGCTTTTATCTCTCTCCCTCACCACAAATCAGATTCTTCTGAGGAGTTCCCAGTACATTATCCTTTCCCCTGTGTAATTACCTTAACAAGCTCCAGCTGTTTTTATTCTCAGAAGGTTTACTCCCTGATATACAGCTGCCTACCCCCTTCGTAAGTGCAGGTCCTAATGAGCTTTTTTCTCTGTTCCCTCACCACAATCCAGATTCTTTTGGGGAGTTACCAGTACAGTAACCATACCAGGAAGTACTTAATTTATTAAGCTACTGCTTTTCTTAATCTCAGTGGAGATATTTACTGATAAACAGCTAGTAGCAGCATGTTCATGTCGTTCCTAAATGAGCTTTTATCTCTCTCCCCTCACCACAAATCAGATTCTTCTGAGGAGTTCCCAGTACATTATCCTTTCCCCTGTGTAATTACCTTAACAAGCTCCAGCTGTTTTTATTCTCAGAAGGTTTACTCCCTGATATACAGCTGCCTACCCCCTTCGTAAGTGCAGGTCCTAAATGAGCTTTTTTCTCTGTTCCCTCACCACAATCCAGATTCTTTTGGGGAGTTACCAGTACAGTAACCATACCAGGAAGTACTTAATTTATTAAGCTACTGCTTTTCTTAATCTCAGTGGAGATATTTACTGATAAACAGCTACCTACGCAGCATGTTCATGTCGTTCCTAAATGAGCTTTTATCTCTCTCCCCTCACCACAAATCAGATTCTTCTGAGGAGTTCCCAGTACATTATCCTTTCCCCTGTGTAATTACCTTAACAAGCTCCAGCTGTTTTTATTCTCAGAAGGTTTACTCCCTGATATACAGCTGCCTACCCCCTTCGTAAGTGCAGGTCCTAAATGAGCTTTTTTCTCTGTTCCCTCACCACAATCCAGATTCTTTTGGGGAGTTACCAGTACAGTAACCATACCAGGAAGTACTTAATTTATTAAGCTACTGCTTTTCTTAATCTCAGTGGAGATATTTACTGATAAACAGCTACCTACGCAGCATGTTCATGTCGTTCCTAAATGAGCTTTTATCTCTCTCCCTCACCACAAATCAGATTCTTCTGAGAGTTCCCAGTACATTATCCTTTCCCCTGTGTAATTACTTAACAAGCTCCAGCTGTTTTTATTCTCAGAAGGTTTACTCCCTGATATACAGCTGCCTACCCCTTCGTAAGTGCAGGTCCTAAATGAGCTTTTTTCTCTGTTCCCTCACCACAATCCAGATTCTTTTGGGGAGTTACCAGTACAGTAACCATACCAGGAAGTACTTAATTTATTAAGCTACTGCTTTTCTTAATCTCAGTGGAGATATTTACTGATAAACAGCTACCTACGCAGCATGTTCATGTCGTTCCTAAATGAGCTTTTATCTCTCTCCCCTCACCACAAATCAGATTCTTCTGAGGAGTTCCCAGTACATTATCCTTTCCCCTGTGTAATTACCTTAACAAGCTCCAGCTGTTTTTATTCTCAGAAGGTTTACTCCCTGATATACAGCTGCCTACCCCTTCGTAAGTGCAGGTCCTAAATGAGCTTTTTTCTCTGTTCCCTCACCACAATCCAGATTCTTTTGGGGAGTTACCAGTACAGTAACCATACCAGGAATTACTTAATTTATTAAGCTACTGCTTTTCTTAATCTCAGTGGAGATATTTACTGATAAACAGCTACCTACGCAGCATGTTCATGTCGTTCCTAAATGAGCTTTTATCTCTCTCCCCTCACCACAAATCAGATTCTTCTGAGGAGTTCCCAGTACATTATCCTTTCCCCTGTGTAATTACCTTAACAAGCTCCAGCTGTTTTTATTCTCAGAAGGTTTACTCCCTGATATACAGCTGCCTACCCCCTTCGTAAGTGCAGGTCCTAAATGAGCTTTTTTCTCTGTTCCCTCACCACAATCCAGATTCTTTTGGGGAGTTACCAGTACAGTAACCATACCAGGAAGTACTTAATTTATTAAGCTACTGCTTTTCTTAATCTCAGTGGAGATATTTACTGATAAGCAGCTACCTACGCAGATGTTCATGTCGTTCCTAAATGAGCTTTTTCTCTGTTCCCTCACCACAATCCAGATTCTTTGGGGAGTTACCAGTGCAGTATCCATACCAGGAAGTACTTAATTTATTAAGCTACTGCTTTTCTTAATCTCAGTGGAGATATTTACTGATAAGCAGCTACCTACGCAGGATGTTCATGTCGTTCCTAAATGAGCTTTTATCTCTCTCCCCTCACCACAATCAGATTCTTCTGAGGAGTTCCCAGTACATTATCCTTTCCCTGTGTAATTACCTTAACAAGCTCCAGCTGTTTTTATTCTCAGAAGATACTCCCTGATATACAGCTGCCTACCCCCTTCGTAAGTGCAGGTCCTAAATGAGCTTTTTTCTCTGTTCCCTCACCACAATCAGATTCTTTTGGGAGTTACCAGTACAGTAACCATACCAGGAAGTACTTAATTTATTAAGCTACTGCTTTTCTTATTCTCAGTGGAGATATTTACTGATAACAGCTGCTACCTTCAGCATGTTCATGTCGTTCCTAAATGAGCTTTTATCTCTCTCCCCTCACCACAAATCAGATTCTTCTGAGGAGTTCCCAGTACATTATCCTTTCCCCTGTGTAATTACCTTAAATTAAGCTCCAGCTGTTTTTATTCTCAGAAGGTTTACTCCCTGATATACAGCTGCCTACCCCCTTCGTAAGTGCAGGTCCTAAATGAGCTTTTTCTCTCTCCCTCACCACAATCAGATTCTTTTGGGGAGTTACCAGTACAGTATCCATAGCAGGAAGTACTTAATTTATTAAGCTACTGTTTCTTAATCTCAGATATTTACTGATATAGCTACGTACGCAGCATGTTCATTTCGTTCCTAAATGAGCTTTTATCTCTCTCCCTCACCACAATCAGATTCTTCTGAGGAGTTCCCAGAATATTATCCTTTCCCAGTGTAATTACCTTAACAAGCTCCAGCTGTTTTTATTGTCAGAAGGTTTACTCCCTGATATACTGCTGCCTACCCCCTTCGTAAGTGCAGGTCCTAAATGAGCTTTTATCTCTGTTCCCTCACCACAAATCAGATTCTTCTGAGGAGTTCCCAGTACATTATCCTTTCCCCTGTGTAATTACCTTAACAAGCTACTGTTTTTATTCTCAGTGGAAGGTTTACTGATATACAGCTGCCTACCCCCTTCATGTCAGGTCCTAAATGAGCTTTTTTCTCTGTTCCCTCACCACAATCCAGATTCTTTTGGGGAGTTACCAGTACAGTATCCATACCAGGAAGTACTTAAATAAGCTACTGCTTTTCTTAATCTCAGTGGAGATATTTACTGATAATACAGCTGCCTACCCTTCGCAGTGCAGGTTCCTAAATGAGCTTTTATCTCTCTCCCCTCACCACAAATCAGATTCTTCTGAGGAGTTCCCAGTACATTATCCTTTCCCCTGTGTAATTACCTTAACAAGCTCCAGCTGTTTTTATTCAGTGTAGATATTTACTGATATACAGCTACGTAAGCATGTTCATGTCGTTCCTAAATGAGCTTTTTTCTCTGTTCCCTCACCACAATCCAGATTCTTTTGGGAGTTACCAGTACAGTAACCATACCAGGAAGTACTTAATTTATTAAGCTACTGCTTTTCTTATCTCTGGAGATATTTACTGATAAACAGCTGCCTACCCCCTTGTAATTCATGTCGTTCCTAAATGAGCTTTTATCTCTTCCCTCACCACAATCAGATTCTTCTGAGGAGTTCCCAGTACATTATCCTTTCCCCTGTGTAATTACCTTAACAAGCTCCAGCTGTTTTTATTCTCAGAATTTACTGATATACAGCTACGTAAGCATGTTCATGTCGTTCCTAAATGAGCTTTTTCTCTCTCCCTCACCACAATCCAGATTCTTTTGGGGAGTTACCAGTACAGTATCCATACCTGTGTAATTTATTAAGCTACTGCTTTTCTTAATCTCAGTGGAGATATTTACTGATAAACAGCTGCCTACCCGCAGCATGTTCATGTCGTTCCTAAATGAGCTTTTATCTCTCTCCCTCACCACAATCAGATTCTTCTGAGGAGTTCCCAGTACATTATCCTTTCCCCTGTGTAATTACCTTAACAAGCTCCAGCTGTTTTTATTCTCAGAAGGTTTACTCCCTGATATACAGCTGCCTACCTTCGTAAGTGCAGGTCCTAAATGAGCTTTTTTCTCTGTTCCCTCACCACAATCCAGATTCTTTTGGGGAGTTACCAGTACAGTAACCATACCAGTGTAATTACTTAACAAGCTACTGTTTTTAATCTCAGTGGAGATATTTACTGATAAACAGCTACCTACGCAGCATGTTCATGTCGTTCCTAAATGAGCTTTTATCTCTCTCCCCTCACCACAAATCAGATTCTTCTGAGGAGTTCCCAGTACATTATCCTTTCCCCTGTGTAATTACCTTAACAAGCTCCAGCTGTTTTTATTCTCAGAAGGTTTACTCCCTGATATACAGCTGCCTACCCCCTTCGTAAGTGCAGGTCCTAAATGAGCTTTTTTCTCTGTTCCCTCACCACAATCCAGATTCTTTTGGGGAGTTACCAGTACAGTAACCATACCAGGAAGTACTTAATTTATTAAGCTACTGCTTTTCTTAATCTCAGTGGAGATATTTACTGATAAACAGCTACCTACGCAGCATGTTCATGTCGTTCCTAAATGAGCTTTTATCTCTCTCCCCTCACCACAAATCAGATTCTTCTGAGGAGTTCCCAGTACATTATCCTTTCCCCTGTGTAATTACCTTAACAAGCTCCAGCTGTTTTTATTCTCAGAAGGTTTACTCCCTGATATACAGCTGCCTACCCCCTTCGTAAGTGCAGGTCCTAAATGAGCTTTTTTCTCTGTTCCCTCACCACAATCCAGATTCTTTTGGGGAGTGACCAGTACAGTAACCATACCAGGAAGTACTTAATTTATTAAGCTACTGCTTTTCTTAATCTCAGTGGAGATATTTACTGATAAACAGCTACCTACGCAGCATGTTCATGTCGTTCCTAAATGAGCTTTTATCTCTCTCCCCTCACCACAAATCAGATTCTTCTGAGGAGTTCCCAGTACATTATCCTTTCCCCTGTGTAATTACCTTAACAAGCTCCAGCTGTTTTTATTCTCAGAAGGTTTACTCCCTGATATCAGCTGCCTACCCCCTTCGTAAGTGCAGGTCCTAAATGAGCTTTTTTCTCTGTTCCCTCACCACAATCCAGATTCTTTTGGGGAGTTACCAGTACAGTAACCATACCAGGAAGTACTTAATTTATTAAGCTACTGCTTTTCTTAATCTCAGTGGAGATATTTACTGATAAACAGCTACCATACGCAGCATGTTCATATTCGTTCCTAAATGAGCTTTTATCTCTCTCCCCTCACCACAAATCAGATTCTTCTGAGGAGTTCCCAGTACATTATCCTTTCCCCTGTGTAATTACCTTAACAAGCTCCAGCTGTTTTTATTCTCAGAAGGTTTACTCCCTGATATACAGCTGCCTACCCCCTTCGTAAGTGCAGGTCCTAAATGAGCTTTTTTCTCTGTTCCCTCACACAATCCAGATTCTTTTGGGGAGTTACCAGTACAGTAACCATACCAGGAAGTACTTAATTTATTAAGCTACTGCTTTTCTTAATCTCAGTGGAGATATTTACTGATAAACAGCTACCTACGCAGCATGTTCATGTCGTTCCTAAATGAGCTTTTATCTCTCTCCCTCACCACAAATCAGATTCTTCTGAGGAGTTCCCAGTACATTATCCTTTCCCCTGTGTAATTACCTTAACAAGCTCCAGCTGTTTTTATTCTCAGAAGATACTCCCTGATATACAGCTGCCTACCCCCTTCATGTCGTTCCTAAATGAGCTTTTTCTCTTCCCTCACCACAATCCAGATTCTTTTGGGGAGTTACCAGTACAGTAACCATACCAGGAAGTACTTAATTAAGCTCCAGCTGTTTTTAATCTCAGTGGAGATATTTACTGATAAACAGCTACCTACGCAGCATCGTCATGTCGTTCCTAAATGAGCTTTTATCTCTCTCCCCTCACCACAATCAGATTCTTCTGAGGAGTTCCCAGTACATTATCCTTTCCCCAGGAAGTACTTATTTACAAGCTCCAGCTGTTTTTATTCTCAGAAGGTTTACTGATATACAGCTGTACAGCATGTTCATGTCGTTCCTAAATGAGCTTTTTCTCTGTTCCCTCACCACAATCCAGATTCTTTTGGGAGTTCCCAGTACAGTAACCATACCTGTGTAATTACCTAACAAGCTACTGCTTTTCTTAATCTCAGTGGAGATATTTCACTGATAAACAGCTACTAGCAGCTTGTTGCATGTCGTTCCTAAATGAGCTTTTATCTCTCTCCCTCACCACAAATCAGATTCTTCTGAGGAGTTACCAGTACTGTATCCATAGCAAGAAGTGCTTAATTTATTAAGCTACTGCTGTTTTTATTCTCAGAATTTACTCCCTGATATACAGCTACGTATGCAGCATGTTCATGTCGTTCCTAAATGAGCTTTTTCTCTTCCCTCACCACAATCAGATTCTTTGGGAGTTCCCAGTACAGTAACCATACCTGTGTAATTACCTTAACAACTCCAGCTGTTTCTTAATCTCAGTGGAGATATTTCCCTGATAACAGCTGCCTACCCCAGCTTCGTAACAGGTCCTAAATGAGCTTTTATCTCTCTCCCTCACACAATCAGATTCTTTTCTGAGGAGTTACCAGTACAGTAACCATCCCCAGGAAGTACTTAATTTATTAAGCTCCAGCTGTTTTTATTCTCAGTGGAGATATTTACTGATATACAGCTGCCTACCCAGCATGTTCAAGTGCAGGTCCTAAATGAGCTTTTTTCTCTGTTCCCTCACCACAATCAGATTCTTTTGGGGAGTTACCAGTACAGTAACCATACCAGGAAGTACCTTAATTAAGCTACTGTTTTTAATTCTCAGATATTTACTGATAAACAGCTGCCTACCCTTCGTAAGTGCAGGTCGTAAATGAGCTTTTTCTCTTCCCCTCACCACAAATCAGATTCTTCTGAGGAGTTCCCAGTACATTATCCTTTCCCCAGTGAAGTACTTAATTTACAAGCTCCAGCTGTTTTTATTCTCAAGATATTTACTCCCTGATATACAGCTGCCTACCCCCTTCGTATGCAGTGCAGTCGTCCTAAATGAGCTTTTTCTCTTCCCTCACCACAATCAGATTCTTTTGGGAGTTACCAGTACAGTCCATACCAGGAAGTACTTATTTATTAAGCTACTGCTTTTCTTAATCTCAGTGGAGATATTTACTGATAAACAGCTGCCTACCAGCTTCGTAATGTCGTTCCTAAATGAGCTTTTATCTCTCTCCCTCACCACAATCAGATTCTTCTGAGGAGTTCCCAGTACATTATCCTTTCCCCTGTGTAATTACCTTAACAAGCTCCAGCTTTTTTATTCTCAGAAGGTTTACTCCCTGATATACAGCTGCCTACCTGTTCATGTGCAGGTCTAAATGAGTTTTTTTCTCTGTTCCCTCACCACAATCCAGATTCTTTTGGGGAGTTACCAGTACAGTAACCATACCAGGAAGTACTTAATTAAGCTAGCTGTTTCTTAATCTCAGTGGAGATATTTACTGATATACGCTGCAGCATGTTCATGTCGTTCCTAAATGAGCTTTTATCTCTCTCCCCTCACCACAAATCAGATTCTTCTGAGGAGTTCCCAGTACATTATCCTTTCCCCTGTGTAATTACCTTAACAAGCTCTGCTGTTTTTATTCTCAGAAGGTTTACTCCCTGATATACAGCTGCCTACCCCCTTCGTATGGAGGTCTCCTAAATGAGTTTTTTCTCAGTTCCCTCACCACAATCAGATTCTTTTGGGGAGTTACCAGTACAGTACCATACCAGGAAGTACTTAATTTATTAAGCTACTGCTTTTCTTAATCTCAGTGGAGATATTTAATGATAAACAGCTGCTATGCCTCTTCGTTCCTAAATGAGCTTTTATCTCTCTCCCTCACCACAAATCAGATTCTTCTGAGGAGTTCCCAGTACATTTTCCTTCCCCTGTGTAATTACCTTAACAAGCTCCAGCTGTTTTTATCTCAGTGGAGATATTTACTCCCTGATATACAGCTGCCTACCCCCGTCGTTAAGTGCAGGTCCTAAATGAGCTTTTTTCTCTGTTCCCTCACCACAATCCAGATTCTTTTGGGGAGTTACCAGTACAGTAACCATACCAGGAAGTACTCTTATTAAGCTACTGCTTTTTTTAATTTCTGGAGATATTTACTGATAAACAGCTACCTACGCAGCATGGTCATGTCGTTCCTAAATGAGCTTTTTCTCTCTCCCCTCACCACAAATCAGATTCTTCTGAGGAGTTCCCAGTACATTATCCTTTCCCCTGTGTAATTACCTTAACAAGCTCCAGCTGTTTTTATTCTCAGAAGGTTTACTCCCTGATATACAGCCTACCCCCTTCGTATGCAGAGGTCTCCTAAATGAGTTTTTTCTCAGTTCCCTCACCACAATCTAGATTCTTTTGGGAGTTACCAGTACAGTAACCATACCAGGAAGTACTTAATTTATTAAGCTACTGCTTTTCTTAATCTCAGTGGAGATATTTATGATAAACAGCTGCTATGCGCTTCGCATGTCAGGTTCCTAAATGAGCTTTTATCTCTCTCCCCTCACCACAAATCAGATTCTTCTGAGGAGTTCCCAGTACATTATCCTTTCCCCTGTGTAATTACCTTAACAAGCTCCAGCTGTTTTTATTCTCAGAAGATTTACTCTCTGATATACAGCTGCCTACCCCCGTCGTAAGTCAGGTCCTAAATGAGCTTTTTTCTCTGTTCCCTCACCACAATCCAGATTCTTTTGGGAGTTACCAGTACAGTAACCATACCAGGAAGTACTTAATTTATTAAGCTACTGTTTTTAATCTCAGTGGAGATATTTACTGATAAACAGCTACCTACGCAGCATTCATGTCGTTCCTTAAATGAGCTTTTATCTCTCTCCCCTCACCACAAATCAGATTCTTCTGAGGAGTTCCCAGTACATTATCCTTTCCCCTGTGTAATTATCTTAACAAGCTACAGCTGTTTTTATCTCAGAAGGTTTACTCCCTGATATACAGCTGCCTACCCCCTTCGTAAGTGCAGGTCCTAAATGAGCTTTTTTCTCTGTTCCCTCACCACAATCCAGATTCTTTTGGGGAGTTACCAGTACAGTAACCATACCAGGAAGTACTTAATTTATTAAGCTACTGCTTTTCTTAATCTCAGTGGAGATATTTACTGATAAACAGCTACCTACGCAGCATGTTCATGTCGTTCCTAAATGAGCTTTTATCTCTCTCCCCTCACCACAAATCAGATTCTTCTGAGGAGTTCCCAGTACATTATCCTTTCCCCTGTGTAATTACCTTAACAAGCTCCAGCTGTTTTTATTCTCAGAAGGTTTACTCCCTGATATACAGCTGCCTACCCCCTTCGTAAGTGCAGGTCCTAAATGAGCTTTTTTCTCTTCCCTCACCACAATCCAGATTCTTTTGGGGAGTGACCAGTACAGTAACCATACCAGGAAGTACTTAATTTATTAAGCTACTGCGTTTCTTAATCTCAGTGGAGATATTTACTGATAAACAGCTACCTACGCAGCATGTTCATGTCGTTCCTAAATGAGCTTTTATCTCTCTCCCCTCACCACAAATCAGATTCTTCTGAGGAGTTCCCAGTACATTATCCTTTCCCCTGTGTAATTACCTTAACAAGCTCCAGCTGTTTTTATTCTCAGAAGGTTTACTCCCTGATATACAGCTGCCTACCCCCTTCTAAGTGCAGGTCCTAAATGAGCTTTTTTCTCTGTTCCCTCACCACAATCCAGATTCTTTTGGGAGTTACCAGTACAGTAACCATACCAGGAAGTAATTTATTTAATAAGCTACTGCTTTTCTTAATCTCAGTGGAGATATTTACTGATAAACAGCTACCTACGCAGCATGTCATGTCGTTCTAAATGAGCTTTTATCTCTCTCCCCTCACCACAAATCAGATTCTTCTGAGGAGTTCCCAGTACATTATCCTTTCCCCTGTGTAATTACCTTAACAAGCTCCAGCTGTTTTTATTCTCAGAAGGTTTATTCCCTGATATACAGCTGCCTACCCCCTTCGTAAGTGCAGGTCCTAAATGAGCTTTTTTCTCTGTTCCCTCACCACAATCCAGATTCTTTTGGGGAGTTACCAGTACAGTAACCATACCAGGAAGTACTTAATTTAATAAGCTACTGCTTTTCTTAATCTCAGTGGAGATATTTACTGATAAACAGCTACCTACGCAGCATGTTCATGTCGTTCCTAAATGAGCTTTTATCTCTCTCCCCTCACCACAAATCAGATTCTTCTGAGGAGTTCCCAGTACATTATCCTTTCCCCTGTGTAATTACCTTAACAAGCTCCAGCTGTTTCTTATTCTCAGAAGGTTTACTCCCTGATATACAGCTGCCTACCCCCTTCGTAAGTGCAGGTCCTAAATGAGCTTTTTTCTCTGTTCCCTCACCACAATCCAGATTCTTTGGGGAGTTACCAGTACAGTAACCATACCAGGAAGTACTTAATTTATTAAGCTACTGCTTTTCTTAATCTCAGTGGAGATATTTACTGATAAACAGCTACCTACGCAGCATGTTCATGTCGTTCCTAAATGAGCTTTTATCTCTCTCCCCTCACCACAAATCAGATTCTTCTGAGGAGTTCCCAGTACAGTATCCTTTCCCCTGTGTAATTACCTTAACAAGCTCCAGCTGTTTTTATTCTCAGAAGGTTTACTCCCTGATATACAGCTGCCTACCCCCTTCGTAAGTGCAGGTCCTAAATGAGCTTTTTCTCTGTTCCCTCACCACAATCCAGATTCTTTGGGGAGTTACAGTACAGTAACCATACCAGGAAGTACTTAATTTATTAAGCTACTGCTTTTCTTAATCTCAGTGGAGATATTTACTGATATAAACAGCTACCTACGCAGCATGTTCATGTCGTTCCTAAATGAGCTTTTTTCTCTGTTCCCTCACCACAAATCAGATTCTTCTGGGGAGTTCCCAGTCCAGTATCCATCCCCTGTGTAATTACCTTAACAAGCTCCAGCTGTTTTTATTCTCAGAAGATATTTACTCCCTGATATACAGCTCCCTACGCCATGTTCATGTCGTTCCTAAATGAGCTTTTTTCTCTGTTCCCTCACCACAATCCAGATTCTTTTGAGGAGTTACCAGTACAGTAACCATACCAGGAAGTACCTTAATTAAGCTAGCTTTTTTAATTCTCAGATATTTACTGATAACAGCTACCTACGCAGCATCGTCATGTCGTTCCTAAATGAGCTTTTTCTCTCTCCCCTCACCACAAATCAGATTCTTCTGAGGAGTTCCCAGTACATTATCCTTTACCTGTGTAATTACCTTAACAAGCTGCTTTTTTATTCTCAGAAGGTTTACTCCCTGATATACAGCTGCCTACCCCTTCATGTCGTTCCTAAATGAGCTTTTTCCTCTCCCTCACCACAATCAGATTCTTTTGGGAGTTCCCAGTACAGTAACCATACCAGGAAGTACTTAATTTATTAAGCTACTGCTTTTCTTAATCTCAGTGGAGATATTTACTCCCTGATAAACAGCTGCCTACCCCCTTCGTAAGTGCAGGTTCCTAAATGAGCTTTTATCTCTCTCCCTCACCACAAATCAGATTCTTCTGAGGAGTTACCAGTACATTATCCTTTCCCCTGTGTAATTACCTTAACAAGCTACTGTTTTTATTCTCAGTGGAGATATTTACTGATATACAGCTGCCTACGCAGCATGTTCATAAGTCGTTCCTAAATGAGCTTTTTTCTCTGTTCCCTCACCACAATCCAGATTCTTTTGGGGAGTTACCAGTACAGTAACCATACCAGGAAGTACTTAACAAGCTACTGCTTTTTTAATCTCAGTGGAGATATTTACTGATAACAGCTACCTACCTCCTTCGTAATGTCGTTCCTAAATGAGCTTTTATCTCTCTCCCCTCACCACAAATCAGATTCTTCTGAGGAGTTCCCAGTACATTATCCTTTCCCCAGTGAAGTACTTAATTTACAAGCTACAGCTGTTTTTATCTCAGAAGGTTTACTCCCTGATATACAGCTGCCTACCCCCTTCGTAAGTGCAGGTCCTAAATGAGCTTTTTTCTCTGTTCCCTCACCACAATCCAGATTCTTTGGGGAGTTACCAGTACAGTAACCATCCCCTGTGAAGTACTTAATTTATTAAGCTACTGCTTTTCTTAATCTCAGTGGAGATATTTACTGATAAACAGCTGCCTACCCCCTTCGTAATGCAGTTCCTAAATGAGCTTTTATCTCTCTCCCTCACCACAAATCAGATTCTTCTGGGAGTTCCCAGTACATTATCCTTTCCCCTGTGTAATTACCTTAACAAGCTCCAGCTGTTTTTATTCTCAGAAGGTTTACTCCCTGATATACTGCGTACCCCCTTCGTAAGTGCGTTCCTAAATGAGCTTTTTCTCTCTACCCTCACCACAATCCAGATTCTTTGGGGAGTTCCCAGTACAGTAACCATACCAGGAAGTACTTAATTTATTAAGCTAGCTTTTTTAATCTCAGTGGAGATATTTACTGATAAACAGCTGCCTACCTTCGTAAGCATGTTCAGGTTCCTAAATGAGCTTTTTCTCTGTCTCCCCTCACCACAATCAGATTCTTCTGAGGAGTTCCCAGTACATTATCCTTTCCCCTGTGTAATTACCTTAACAAGCTACTGTTTTTCTTAATCTCAGAAGGTTTACTCCCTGATATACAGCTGCCTACCCCCTTCATAAGTGCAGGTCCTAAATGAGGTTTTTTCTCTGTTCCCTCACCACAATCCAGATTCTTTTGGGGAGTTACCAGTACAGTAACCATCCCCAGGAAGTATTAATTTAATAAGCTACTGCTTTTCTTAATCTCAGTGGAGATATTTACTGATAAACAGCTACCTACGCCTTCGTAATGTCAGGTCCTAAATGAGCTTTTTATCTCTCTCCCTCACCACAAATCAGATTCTTCTGAGGAGTTCCCAGTACATTATCCTTTACCTGTGTAATTACCTTAATTAAGCTCCAGCTGTTTTTATTCTCAGAAGGTTTACTGATATACAGCTGCCTATGCCTTCGTAAGTCCAGGTCCTAAATGAGCTTTTTTCTCTGTTCCCTCACCACAATCCAGATTCTTTCTGGGAGTTCCCAGTACAGTAACCATACCTGTGTAATTACCTTAACAAGCTACTGTTTTTATCTCAGTGGAGATATTTACTGATAAACAGCTACCTACGCAGCATGTTCATGTCGTTCCTAAATGAGCTTTTATCTCTCTCCCCTCACCACAAATCAGATTCTTCTGAGGAGTTCCCAGTACATTATCCTTTCCCCTGTGTAATTACCTTAACAAGCTCCAGCTGTTTTTATTCTCAGAAGGTTTACTCCCGGATATACAGCTGCCTACCCCCTTCGTAAGTGCAGGTCCTAAATGAGCTTTTTTCTCTGTTCCCTCACCACAATCCAGATTCTTTGGGGAGTTCCAGTACAGTAACCATACCAGGAAGTACTTAATTTATTAAGCTACTGCTTTTCTTAATCTCAGTGGAGATATTTACTGATAAACAGCTACCTACGCAGCATGTTCATGTCGTTCCTAAATGAGCTTTTATCTCTCTCCCCTCACCACAAATCAGATTCTTCTGAGGAGTTCCCAGTAGAGTATCCTTTCCCCTGTGTAATTACCTTAACAAGCTCCAGCTGTTTTTATTCTCAGAAGGTTTACTCCCTGATATACAGCTGCCTACCCCCTTCGTAAGTGCAGGTCCTAAATGAGCTTTTTTCTCTGTTCCCTCACCACAATCCAGATTCTTTTGGGGAGTTACGAGTACAGTAACCATACCAGGAAGTACTTAATTTATTAAGCTACTGCTTTTCTTAATCTCAGTGGAGATATTTACTGATAAACAGCTACCTACGCAGCATGTTCATGTCGTTCCTAAATGAGCTTTTTTCTCTGTCTCCCTCACCACAAATCAGATTCTTCTGAGGAGTTCCCAGTCCATTATCCTTTCCCCTGTGTAATTACCTTAACAAGCTCCAGCTGTTTTTATTCTCAGAAGGTTTACTCCCTGATATACTGCTCCCTACCCCTTCGTAAGTGCAGTTCCTAAATGAGCTTTTTTCTCTGTTCCCTCACCACAATCCAGATTCTTTTGAGGAGTTACCAGTACAGTAACCATACCAGGAAGTACTTAATTTATTAAGCTACTGCTTTTCTTAATCTCAGTGGAGATATTTACTGATAAACAGCTACCTACGCAGCATGTTCATGTCGTTCCTAAATGAGCTTTTATCTCTCTCCCCTCACCACAAATCAGATTCTTCTGAGGAGTTCCCAGTACATTATCCTTTCCCCTGTGTAATTACCTTAACAAGCTCCAGCTGTTTTTATTCTCAGAAGGTTTACTCCCTGATATACAGCTGCCTACCCCCTTCGTAAGTGCAGGTCCTAAATGAGCTTTTTTCTCTGTTCCCTCACCACAATCCAGATTCTTTTGGGGAGTTACCAGTACAGTAACCATACCAGGAAGTACTTAATTTATTAAGCTACTGCTTTTCTTAATCTCAGTGGAGATATTTACTGATAAACAGCTACCTACGCAGCATGTTCATGTCGTTCCTAAATGAGCTTTTATCTCTCTACCCTCACCACAAATCAGATTCTTCTGAGGAGTTCCCCAGTACATTATCCTTTCCCCTGTGTAATTACCTTAACAAGCTCCAGCTGTTTTTATTCTCAGAAGGTTTACTCCCTGATATACAGCTGCCTACCCCCTTCGTAAGTGCGTTCCTAAATGAGCTTTTTTCTCTGTTCCCTCACCACAATCCAGATTCTTTTGGGGAGTTACCAGTACAGTAACCATACCAGGAAGTACTTAATTAAGCTACTGCTTTTCTTAATCTCAGTGGAGAATTTACTGATAACAGCTACCTACCAGCATGTTCATGTCGTTCCTAAATGAGCTTTTATCTCTCTCCCCTCACCACAAATCAGATTCTTCTGAGGAGTTCCCAGTACATTATCCTTTCCCCTGTGTAATTACCTTAACAAGCTCCAGCTGTTTTTATTCTCAGAAGGTTTATTCCCTGATATACAGCTGCCTACCTCCTTCGTAAGTGCAGGTCCTAAATGAGCTTTTTTCTCTGTTACCCTCACCACAATCCAGATTCTTTTGGGAGTTACCAGTACAGTAATCATACCAGGAAGTACTTAATTTAATAAGCTACTGCTTTTCTTAATCTCAGTGGAGATATTTACTGATAAACAGCTACCTACGCAGCATGTTCATGTCGTTCCTAAATGAGCTTATATCTCTCTCCCCTCACCACAAATCAGATTCTTCTGAGGAGTTCCCAGTACATTATCCTTTCCCCTGTGTAATTACCTTAACAAGCTCCAGCTGTTTTTATTCTCAGAAGGTTTACTCCCTGATATACAGCTGCCTACCCCCTTCGTAAGTGCAGTTCCTAAATGAGCTTTTTTCTCTGTTCCCTCACCACAATCCAGATTCTTTTGGGGAGTTACCAGTACATTATCCTTTCCCCTGTGTAATTACCTTAACAAGCTACTGCTTTTCTTATCTCAGTGGAGATATTTAATGATAACAGCTGCTATGCCTTCAATCAGGTTCCTAAATGAGCTTTTATGTGTCTCCCCTCACCACAAATCAGATTCTTTGAGGAGTTCCAGTACATTATCCTTTCCCCTGTGTAATTACCTTAACAAGCTCCTGCTTTTCTTATCTCAGAAGATTTACTCCCTGATATACAGCTGCCTACCCCCTTCGTAAGTGCAGGTCCTAAATGAGCTTTTTTCTCTCTCCCTCACCACAATCCAGATTCTTTTGGGAGTTACCAGTACAGTAACCATACCAGGTAATTACTTAAATTAAGCTACTGCTTTTCTTAATCTCAGTGGATATTTACTGATAAACAGCTACCTACGCAGCATGTTCATGTCTTTCCTAAATGAGCTTTATCTCTCTCCCCTCACCACAATCAGATTCTTCTGAGGAGTTCCCAGTACATTATCCTTTCCCCTGTGTAATTACCTTAACAAGCTCCAGCTTTTTTATTCTCAGAAGGTTTACTCCCTGATATACTGCTACGTATGCAGCATGTTCATGTCGTTCCTAAATGAGCTTTTTTCTCTGTTCCCTCACCACAATCCAGATTCTTCTGAGGAGTTACCAGTACAGTAACCATACCAGGAATTACTTAATTTATTAAGCTACTGTTTCCTTAATCTCAGTGGAGATATTTACTGATAAACAGCTACCTACGCAGCTTCGTCATGCGTTCCTAAATGAGCTTTTATCTCTTCCCCTCACCACAAATCAGATTCTTCTGAGGAGTTCCCAGTACATTATCCTTTCCCCTGGTAATTACTTAATTTACAAGCTCCAGCTGTTTTTATTCTCAGAAGGTTTACTGATATACAGCTGCCTACCCTTCGTAAGTGCAGGTTCCTAAATGAGCTTTTTCTCTGTTCCCTCACCACAATCCAGATTCTTTGGGAGTTACCAGTACAGTAACCATACCAGGTAATTACTTAATTAAGCTACTGCTTTTCTTAATCTCAGTGGAGATATTTACTGATAAACAGCTACCTTCGCAGGATGTTCATGTCGTTCCTAAATGAGCTTTTATCTCTCTCCCCTCACCACAATCAGATTCTTCTGAGGAGTTCCCAGTACAGTATCCTTTCCCCTGTGTAATTACCTTAACAAGCTCCTGCTTTTCTTATTCTCAGAATTTACTGATATACAGCCTACCCCCTTCGTAAGTGCAGTCGTTCCTAAATGAGCTTTTTTCTCTGTTCCCTCACCACAATCCAGATTCTTTGGGGAGTTACCAGTACAGTAACCATACCAGGAAGTACTTAATTAAGCTACTGTTTTTAATCTCAGTGGAAGTATTTACTGATAAACAGCTACCTACGCAGCATGTTCATGTCAGGTCCTAAATGAGCTTTATCTCTCTCCCTCACCACAATCAGATTCTTCTGAGGAGTTCCCAGTACATTATCCTTTCCCCTGTGTAATTACCTTAACAAGCTCCAGCTTTTTTATTCTCAGAAGGTTTACTCCCTGATATACAGCCTACCCGCAGCATGTTCATGTCGTTCCTAAATGAGCTTTTTCTCTTCCCTCACCACAATCCAGATTCTTTGAGGAGTTACCAGTACAGTAACCATACCTGTGTAATTACCTTAACAACTCCAGCTGTTTTTAATCTCAGTGGAGATATTTACTGATAAACAGCTACCTACGCAGCATCGTCATGTCGTTCCTAAATGAGCTTTTATCTCTCTCCCCTCACCACAAATCAGATTCTTTGTGGAGTTCCCAGTACATTATCCTTTCCCCTGGTAATTACCTTAACAAGCTCCAGCTGTTTTTATTCTCAGAATTTACTCCCTGATATACAGCTACCTACCCTTCGTAAGTGCAGGTCCTAAATGAGCTTTTTTCTCTGTTCCCTCACCACAATCCAGATTCTTTTGGGGAGTTACCAGTACAGTAACCATACCAGGAAGTACTTAATTTATTAAGCTACTGCTTTTCTTAATCTCAGTGGAGATATTTACTGATAAACAGCTACCTACGCAGGATGTTCATGTCGTTCCTAAATGAGCTTTTATCTCTCTCCCCTCACCACAATCAGATTCTTCTGAGGAGTTCCCAGTACATTATCCTTTCCCCTGTGTAATTACCTTAACAAGCTCCAGCTGTTTTTATTCTCAGAAGGTTTACTCCCTGATATACTGCTGCCTACCCCCTTCGTAAGTGCAGTTCCTAAATGAGCTTTTTTCTCTGTTCCCTCACCACAATCCAGATTCTTTTGGGGAGTTACCAGTACAGTAACCATACCAGGAAGTACTTAATTTATTAAGCTACTGCTTTTCTTAATCTCAGTGGAGATATTTACTGATAAACAGCTACCTACGCAGCATGTTCATGTCGTTCCTAAATGAGCTTTTATCTCTCTCCCCTCACCACAAATCAGATTCTTCTGAGGAGTTCCCAGTACATTATCCTTTCCCCTGTGTAATTACCTTAACAAGCTCCAGCTGTTTTTATTCTCAGAAGGTTTACTCCCTGATATACAGCTGCCTACCCCCTTCGTAAGTGCAGGTCCTAAATGAGCTTTTTCTCTGTTCCCTCACCACAATCCAGATTCTTTTGGGGAGTTACCAGTACAGTAACCATACCAGGAAGTACTTAATTTATTAAGCTACTGCTTTTCTTAATCTCAGTGGAGATATTTACTGATAAACAGCTACCTACGCAGCATGGTCATGTCGTTCCTAAATGAGCTTTTATCTCTCTCCCCTCACCACAAATCAGATTCTTCTGAGGAGTTCCCAGTACATTATCCTTTCCCCTGTGTAATTACCTTAACAAGCTCCAGCTGTTTTTATTCTCAGAAGGTTTACTCCCTGATATACAGCTGCCTACCCCCTTCGTAAGTGCAGGTCCTAAATGAGCTTTTTTCTCTGTTCCCTCACCACAATCCAGATTCTTTTGGGGAGTTACCAGTACAGTAACCATACCAGGAAGTACTTAATTATTAACAAGCTACTGCTTTTCTTAATCTCAGTGGAGATATTTACTGATAAACAGCTACCTACGCAGTGTTCATGTCGTTCCTAAATGAGCTTTTATCTCTCTCCCCTCACCACAAATCAGATTCTTCTGAGGAGTTCCCAGTACATTATCCTTTACCAGTGTGTAATTACCTTAACAAGCTCCAGCTGTTTTTATTCTCAGAAGGTTTACTGATAAACAGCTGCCTACCCCCTTCGTAAGTGCGTTCCTAAATGAGCTTTTTTCTCTGTTCCCTCACCACAATCCAGATTCTTTGGGAGTTCCCAGTACAGTAACCATACCAGGAAGTACTTAATTTATTAAGCTACTGCTTTTCTTAATCTCAGTGGAGATATTTACTGATAAACAGCTGCCTACCCGCAGCATGTTCATGTCGTTCCTAAATGAGCTTTTATCTCTTCCCCTCACCACAATCAGATTCTTCTGAGGAGTTCCCAGTACAGTACCATACCTGTGTAATTACCTTAACAAGCTCCAGCTGTTTTTATTCTCAGTGGAGAAGGTTTACTCCCTGATATACAGCACCTACGCAGCATGTTCATGTCGTTCCTAAATGAGCTTTTTATCTCTTCCCTCACCACAATCCAGATTCTTTTGGGGAGTTACCAGTACAGTAACCATACCAGGAAGTACTTAATTTATTAAGCTACTGCTTTTTTTAATCTCAGTGGAGATATTTACTGATAAACAGCTACCTACGCAGCATCGTCATGTCGTTCCTAAATGAGCTTTTATCTCTCTCCCCTCACCACAAATCAGATTCTTCTGAGGAGTTCCCAGTACATTATCCTTTCCCCTGTGTAATTACCTTAACAAGCTCCAGCTGTTTTTATTCTCAGAAGGTTTACTCCCTGATATACAGCTGCCTACCCCCTTCGTAAGTGCAGGTCCTAAATGAGCTTTTTCTCTGTTCCCTCACCACAATCCAGATTCTTTTGGGGAGTTACCAGTACAGTAACCATACCTGTGTAATTACCTTAACAAGCTACTGCTTTTCTTAATCTCAGTGGAGATATTTACTGATAAACAGCTACCTACGCAGCATGTTTGCAGGTTCCTAAATGAGCTTTTATCTCTTCCCCTCACCACAAATCAGATTCTTCTGAGGAGTTCCCAGTACATTATCCTACTGTAATTACCTTAACAAGCTCTGCTGTTTTTATTCTCAGAAGGTTTACTGATAAACTGACGTACCCCCTTCGTAAGTGCGTTCCTAAATGAGCTTTTTTCTCTGTTCCCTCACCACAATCCAGATTCTTTGGGGAGTTCCCAGTACAGTAACCATACCAGGAAGTACTTAATTTATTAAGCTACTGCTTTTCTTAATCTCAGTGGAGATATTTACTGATAAACAGCTACCTACGCAGCATGTTGCAGGTTCCTAAATGAGCTTTTATCTCTTCCCCTCACCACAAATCAGATTCTTCTGGGAGTTCCCAGTACATTATCCTTTCCCCTGTGTAATTACCTTAACAAGCTACTGCTTTTTTATTCTCAGAAGGTTTACTCCCTGATATACAGCTACCTACCCTTCGTAAGTGCGTTTCTAAATGAGCTTTTTCTCTGTTCCCTCACCACAATCCAGATTCTTTTGCGGAGTTACCAGTACAGTAACCATACCAGGAAGTACTTAATTTATTAAGCTAGCTTTTCTTAATCTCAGTGGAGATATTTACTGATAAACAGCTACCTACGCAGCATGTAATGTCGTTCCTAAATGAGCTTTTATCTCTCTCCCCTCACCACAAATCAGATTTCTTCTGAGGAGTTCCCAGTACATTATCCTTTCCCCTGTGTAATTACCTTAACAAGCTCCAGCTGTTTTTATTCTCAGAAGGTTTACTCCCTGATATACAGCTGCCTACCCCCTTCATGTCGTCCGATAAATGAGCTTTTTTCTCTGTTCCCTCACCACAATCCAGATTCTTTTGGGGAGTTACCAGTACAGTAACCATACCAGGAAGTACTTAATTTATTAAGCTACTGTTTCTTAATCTCAGTGGAGATATTTACTGATAAACAGCTACCTACGCAGCATGTTCATGTCGTTCCTAAATGAGCTTTTATCTCTCTCCCCTCACCACAAATCAGATTCTTTCTGAGGAGTTCCCAGTACATTATCCTTTCCCCTGTGTAATTACCTTAACAAGCTCCTGCTGTTTCTTATCTCAGAAGGTTTACTCCCTGATATACAGCTGCCTACCCCCTTCGTAAGTGCAGGTCCTAAATGAGCTTTTTTCTCTGTTCCCCTCACCACAATCCAGATTCTTTTGGGGAGTTCCCAGTACAGTAACCATACCAGGAAGTACTTAATTTATTAAGCTACTGCTTTTCTTAATCTCAGTGGAGATATTTACTGATAAACAGCTACCTACGCAGCATGTTCATGTCGTTCCTAAATGAGCTTTTATCTCTCTCCCTCACCACAAATCAGATTCTTCTGAGGAGTTCCCAGTACATTATCCTTTACCTGTGTAATTACCTTAACAAGCTCCAGCTGTTTTTATTCTCAGAAGGTTTACTCCCTGATATACAGCTGCCTACCCCCTTCGTAAGTGCAGGTCCTAAATGAGCTTTTTCTCTGTTCCCTCACCACAAATCCAGATTCTTTTGGGGAGTTACCAGTACAGTAACCATACCTGTGTAATTACCTTAACAAGCTACTGTTTTTAATCTCAGAAGGTTTACTGATAAACAGCTGCCTACCCCCTTCGTACGTGGAGGTCCTAAATGAGCTTTTATCTCTCTCCCCTCACCACAAATCAGATTCTTCTGAGGAGTTCCCAGTACATTATCCTTTACCAGGAAGTATTAATTTATACAAGCTCCAGCTGTTTTTATTCTCAGAAGGTTTACTGATATACAGCCTACCCCCTTCGTAAGTGCGTTCCTAAATGAGCTTTTTTCTCTGTTCCCTCACCACAATCCAGATTCTTTGGGAGTTCCCAGTACAGTAACCATACCAGGAAGTACTTAATTTATTAAGCTACTGCTTTTCTTAATCTCAGTGGAGATATTTACTGATAAACAGCTACCTACGCAGCTTCGTAAGTGCGTTCCTAAATGAGCTTTTATCTCTTCCCCTCACCACAATCAGATTCTTCTGAGGAGTTCCCAGTACATTATCCTTTCCCCTGTGTAATTACCTTAACAAGCTACTGTTTTTATTCTCAGAATTTACTCCCTGATATACAGCACCTACGCAGCATGTTCATGTCGTTCTAAATGAGCTTTTATCTCTTCCCTCACCACAATCAGATTCTTTTGGGGAGTTACCAGTACAGTAACCATACCAGGAAGTACTTAATTTATTAAGCTACTGCTTTTTTAATCTCAGTGGAGATATTTACTCCCTGATATACAGCTGCCTACCTCCTTCGTAAGTGCAGGTCCAAAATGAGCTTTTTCTCTGTTCCCTCACCACAATCCAGATTCTTTTCGGGAGTTAGCAGTATAGTATCCATAGCAGGAAGTACTTAATTTATTAAGCTACTGCTTTTCTTAATCTCAGTGTAGATATTTACTGATAGACAGCTAAGTATGCAGCATTTTCATGTCGTTCCTAAATGAGCTTTTATCTCTGTTCCCTCACCACAATCCAGATTCTTTTGGGGAGTTACCAGTACAGTAACCATACCTGTGTAATTTCCTTAACAAGCTACTGTTTCTTAATCTCAGTGGAGATATTTACTGATAAACAGCTACCTACGCAGCATGTTCATGTCGTTCCTAAATGAGCTTTTATCTCTCTCCCCTCACCACAAATCAGATTCTTCTGAGGAGTTCCCAGTACATTATCCTTTACCAGTGTAATTACCTTAACAAGCTACTGCTTTTTTATTCTCAGTGGAGATATTTACTGATATACAGCTACCAACCCCCTTCGTAAGTGCAGGTCCTAAATGAGCTTTTTTCTCTGTTCCCTCACCACAATCCAGATTCTTTGGGGAGTTCCCAGTACAGTAACCATACCTGTGTAATTACCTTAACAAGCTACTGCTTTTCTTAATCTCAGTGGAGATATTTACTGATAAACAGCTACCTACGCAGCATGTTCATGTCGTTCCTAAATGAGCTTTTATCTCTTCCCCTCACCACAAATCAGATTCTTCTGAGGAGTTCCCAGTACAGTACCATACCTGTGTAATTACCTTAACAAGCTCCTGCTTTTTTATTCTCAGAAGGTTTACTCCCTGATATACAGCTACCTACGCAGCATGTTCAGGTTCCTAAATGAGCTTTTAACTCTTCCCTCACCACAATCCAGATTCTTTTGGGAGTTACCAGTACAGTAACCATACCAGGAAGTACTTAATTTATTAAGCTACTGTTTCTTAATCTCAGTGGAGATATTTACTGATAAACAGCTGCCTACCTTGTAAGATGCAGTTCGTAAATGAGCTTTTATCTCTCTCCCTCACCACAAATCAGATTCTTCTGAGGAGTTCCCAGTACATTATCCTTTCCCCTGTGTAATTACCTTAACAAGCTCCAGCTGTTTTTATCTCAGTGGAGAAGGTTTACTTATATACATCTGCCTACCCCCTTCGTAAGTCGTTCCTAAATGAGCTTTTTCTCTGTTCCCTCACCACAATCCAGATTCTTTGAGGATTTACCAGTACAGTAACCATACCTGGTAATTACTTAATTAAGCTACTGCTTTTCTTAATCTCAGTGGAGATATTTACTGATAAACAGCTGCCTACCCGCAGCATGTTCATGTCGTTCCTAAATGAGCTTTTATCTCTCTCCCCTCACCACAATCAGATTCTTCTGAGGAGTTCCCAGTACATTATCCTTTCCCCTGTGTAATTACCTTAACAAGCTCCAGCTGTTTTTATTCTCAGAAGGTTTACTCCCTGATATACAGCTGCCTACCCCCTTCGTAAGTGCAGGTCCTAAATGAGGTTTTTTCTCTGTTCCCTCACCACAAATCAGATTCTTTTGGGGAGTTACCAGTACAGTAACCATACCTGTGTAACTTAATTTAACAAGCTACTGCTTTTCTTAATCTCAGTGGAGATATTTACTGATAAACAGCTACCTACGCAGCATGTCATGTCGTTCCTAAATGAGCTTTTATCTCTCTCCCCTCACCACAAATCAGATTCTTCTGAGGAGTTCCCAGTACATAATCCTTTCCCCTGTGTAATTACCTTAACAAGCTCCAGCTGTTTTTATTCTCAGAAGGTTTACTGATATACAGCTGCCTACCCCCTTCGTAAGTGCAGGTCCTAAATGAGCTTTTTTCTCTGTTCCCTCACCACAATCCAGATTCTTTGGGGAGTTACCAGTACAGTAACCATACCAGGAAGTACTTAATTTTAACAAGCTAGCTGTTTTAATCTCAGATATTTACTGATAACAGCTGCCTACCCATCGTCAGTGTCAGGTTCCTAAATGAGCTTTTATCTCTTCCCTCACCACAAATCAGATTCTTCTGAGGAGTTCCCAGTACATTATCCTTTCCCCTGTGTAATTACCTTAACAAGCTCCAGCTGTTTTTATTCTCAGAAGGTTTACTCCCTGATATACAGCTACCTACCCTTCGTAAGTGCGTTCCTAAATGAGCTTTTTTCTCTGTTCCCTCACCACAATCCAGATTCTTTTGGGGAGTTACCAGTACAGTAACCATACCAGGAAGTACTTAATTTATTAAGCTACTGCTTTTCTTAATCTCAGTGGAGATATTTACTGATAAACAGCTACCCCAGCATGTCTGTCAGGTTCCTAAATGAGCTTTTATCTCTCTCCCCTCACCACAAATCAGATTCTTCTGAGGAGTTCCCAGTACATTATCCTTTCCCCTGTGTAATTACCTTAACAAGCTCCAGCTGTTTTTATTCTCAGAAGGTTTACTCCCTGATATACAGCTGCCTACCCCCTTCGTAAGTGCAGGTCCTAAATGAGCTTTTTTCTCTGTTCCCTCACCACAATCCAGATTCTTTTGGGGAGTTACCAGTACAGTAACCATACCAGGAAGTACTTAATTTATTAAGCTACTGCTTTTCTTAATCTCAGTGGAGATATTTACTGATAAACAGCTGCCTACCTATGTAAGTGCATGTCGTTCCTAAATGAGCTTTTATCTCTCTCCCCTCACCACAAATCAGATTCTTCTGAGGAGTTCCCAGTACATTATCCTTTCCCCTGTGTAATTACCTTAACAAGCTCCAGCTGTTTTTATTCTCAGAAGGTTTACTCCCTGATATACAGCTGCCTACCCCCTTCGTAAGTGCGTTCCTAAATGAGCTTTTTTCTCTGTTCCCTCACCACAATCCAGATTCTTTTGGGGAGTTACCAGTACAGTAACCATACCAGGTAATTACTTAATTAAGCTACTGCTTTTCTTAATCTCAGTGGAGATATTTACTGATAAACAGCTACCCCCATCGTCAGTGTCAGGTTCCTAAATGAGCTTTTATCTCTTCCCCTCACCACAATCAGATTCTTCTGAGGAGTTCCCGTACATTATCCTTTCCCCTGTGTAATTACCTTAACAAGCTCCAGCTGTTTTTATTCTCAGAATTTACTCCCTGATATACAGCTGCCTACCCCCTTCGTAAGTGCAGGTCCTAAATGAGCTTTTATCTGTTCCCTCACCACAATCCAGATTCTTTTGGGGAGTTACCAGTACAGTAACCATACCAGGTAATTACTTAATTAAGCTACTGCTTTTTTTAATCTCAGTGGAGATATTTACTGATAAACAGCTACCTACGCAGCATGTTCATGTCGTTCCTAAATGAGCTTTTATCTCTCTCCCCTCACCACAAATCAGATTCTTCTGAGGAGTTCCCAGTACATTATCCTTTCCCCTGTGAAGTACTTAAACAAGCTCCAGCTGTTTTTATCTCAGAAGGTTTACTCCCTGATATACAGCTGCCTACCCCCTTCGTAAGTGCGTTCCTAAATGAGCTTTTTTCTCTGTTCCCTCACCACAATCCAGATTCTTTTGGGAGTTACCAGTACAGTAACCATACCAGGAAGTAATTATTTAATAAGCTACTGCTTTTTTAATTCTCGAGATATTTACTGATAAACAGCTACCTACGCAGCATGTCATGTCGTTCCTAAATGAGCTTTTTCTCTTCCCCTCACCACAAATCAGATCTTCTGAGGAGTTCCCAGTACATTATCCTTTCCCCTATGTAATTACCTTAACAAGCTCCAGCTGTTTTTATTCTCAGAAGGTTTACTGATATACAGCTGCCTACCCTTCGTAAGTGCAGGTCCTAAATGAGCTTTTTCTCTGTTCCCTCACCACAATCCAGATTCTTTGGGGAGTTACAGTACAGTAACCATACCAGGAAGTACTTAATTTATTAAGCTACTGCTTTTCTTAATCTCAGTGGAGATATTTACTGATAAACAGCTACCTACGCAGCATGTTCTGTGCGTTCCTAAATGAGCTTTTATCTCTTCCCCTCACCACAAATCAGATTCTTCTGAGGAGTTATCCCAGTACATTATCCTTTCCCCTGTGTAATTACCTTAACAAGCTCAGGCTGTTTTTATTCTCAGAAGGTTTACTGATATACAGCTGCCTACCCCCTTCGTAAGTGCAGGTCCTAAATGAGCTTTTTTCTCTGTTCCCTCACCACAATCCAGATTCTTTTGCGGAGTTACCAGTACAGTAACCATACCAGGAAGTACTTAATTTATTAAGCTACTGTTTTTCTTAATCTCAGTGGAGATATTTACTGATAAACAGCTACCTACGCAGCATGTTCATGTCGTTCCTAAATGAGCTTTTATCTCTCTCCCCTCACCACAAATCAGATTCTTCTGAGGAGTTCCCAGGACATTATCCTTTCCCCTGTGTAATTACCTTAACAAGCTCCAGCTGTTTTTATTCTCAGAAGGTTTACTCCCTGATATACAGCTGCCTACCCCCTTCGTAAGTGCAGGTCTTAAATGAGCTTTTTTCTCTGTTCCCTCACTACAATCCAGATTCTTTTGGGGAGTTACCAGTACAGTAACCATACCAGGAAGTACTTAATTTATTAAGCTACTGCGTTTCTTAATCTCAGTGGAGATATTTACTGATAAACAGCTACCTACGCAGCATGTTCATGCGTTCCTAAATGAGCTTTTATCTCTCTCCCCTCACCACAAATCAGATTCTTCTGAGGAGTTCCCAGTACATTATCCTTTCCCCTGTGTAATTACCTTAACAAGCTCCAGCTGTTTTTATTCTCAGAAGGTTTACTCCCTGATATACAGCTGCCTACCCCCTTCGTAAGTGCAGGTCCTAAATGAGCTTTTTTCTCTGTTCCCTCACCACAATCCAGATTCTTTTGGGAGTTACCAGTACAGTAACCATACCAGGAAGTACTTAATTTATTAAGCTACTGCTTTTCTTAATCTCAGTGGAGATATTTACTGATAAACAGCTACCTACGCAGCATGTTCATGTCGTTCCTAAATGAGCTTTTATCTCTCTCCCCTCACCACAAATCAGATTCTTCTGAGGAGTTCCCAGTACATTACCTTTCCCCTGTGTAATTACCTTAACAAGCTCCAGCTGTTTTTATCTCAGAAGGTTTACTCCCTGATATACAGCTGCCTACCCATGTTCGTAAGTGCAGGTCCTAAATGAGTTTTTCTCTTCCCTCACCACAATCAGATTCTTTTGGGGATTACCAGTACAGTAATCCATACCAGGAAGTACTTAATTAAGCTACTGCTTTTCTTAATCTCAGTGGAGATATTTACTGATAAACAGCTACCTACGCAGGATGTTCATGTCGTTCCTAAATGAGCTTTTATCTCTCTCCCCTCACCACAAATCAGATTCTTCTGAGGAGTTCCCAGTACATTATCCTTTCCCCTGTGTAATTACCTTAACAAGCTCCAGCTGTTTTTATTCTCAGAAGGTTTACTCCCTTATATACTGCTGCCTACCCCCTTCGTAAGTGCATTTCCTAAATGAGCTTTTTTCTCTGTTCCCTCACCACAATCCAGATTCTTTTGGGGAGTTACCAGTACAGTAACCATACCAGGAAGTACTTAATTTATTAAGCTACTGCTTTTCTTAATCTCAGTGGAGATATTTACTGATAAACAGCTACCAACGCAGCATGTTCATGTCGTTCCTAAATGAGCTTTTATCTCTCTCCCTCACCATAAATCAGATTCTTCTGAGGAGTTCCCGGTACATTATCCTTTCCCCTGTGTAATTACCTTAACAAGCTCCAGCTGTTTTTATTCTCAGAAGGTTAACTCCCTGATATACAGCTGCCTACCCCCTTCGTAAGTGCAGGTCCTAAATGAGCTTTTTAGTCTGTTCCCTCACCACAATCCAGATTCTTTTGGGGAGTTACCAGTACAGTAACCATACCAGGAAGTACTTAATTTATTAAGCTACTGCTTTTTTTAATCTCAGTGGAGATATTTACTGATAAACAGCTACCTACGCAGCATGGTCATGTCGTTCCTAAATGAGCTTTTATCTCTCTCCCCTCACCACAAATCAGATTCTTCTGAGGAGTTCCCAGGACATTATCCTTTCCCCTGTGTAATTACCTTAACAAGCTCCAGCTGTTTTTATTCTCAGAAGGTTTACTCCCTGATATACAGCTGCCTACCCCCTTCGTAAGTGCAGGTCCTAAATGAGGTTTTTTCTCTGTTCCCTCACCACAATCCAGATTCTTTTGGGGAGTTACCAGTACAGTAACCATACCAGGAAGTACTTAATTTAATAAGCTACTGCTTTTCTTAATCTCAGTGGAGATATTTACTGATAAACAGCTACCTACGCAGCATGTTCATGTCGTTCCTAAATGAGCTTTTATCTCTCTCCCCTCACCACAAATCAGATTCTTCTGAGGAGTTCCCAGTACATTATCCTTTCCCCTGTGTAATTACCTTAACAAGCTCCAGCTGTTTTTATTCTCAGAAGGTTTACTCCCTGATATACAGCTGCCTACCCCCTTCGTAAGTGCAGGTCCTAAATGAGCTTTTTTCTCTGTTCCCTCACCACAATCCAGATTCTTTTGGGGAGTTACCAGTACAGTAACCATACCAGGAAGTACTTAATTTAATAAGCTACTGCTTTTCTTAATCTCAGTGGAGATATTTACTGATAAACAGCTACCTACGCAGCATGTTTCATGTCGTTCCTAAATGAGCTTTTATCTCTCTCCCCTCACCACAAATCAGATTCTTCTGAGGAGTTCCCAGTACATTATCCTTTCCCCTGTGTAATTACCTTAACAATCTCCAGCTGTTTTTATTCTCAGAAGGTTTACTCCCTGATATACAGCTGCCTACCCCCTTCGTAAGTGCAGGTCCTAAATGAGCTTTTTTCTCTGTTCCCTCACCACAATCCAGATTCTTTTGGGGAGTTACCAGTACAGTAACCATACCAGGAAGTACTTAATTTATTAAGCTACTGCTTTTCTTAATCTCAGTGGAGATATTTACTGATAAACAGCTACCTACGCAGCATGTTCATGTCGTTCCTAAATGAGCTTTTATCTCTCTCCCCTCACCACAAATCAGATTCTTCTGAGGAGTTCCCAGTACATTATCCTTTCCCCTGTGTAATTACCTTAACAAGCTCCAGCTGTTTTTATTCTCAGAAGGTTTTACTAGCTGATATACAGCTGCCTGCCCCCTTCTTAAGTGCAGGTCCTAAATGAGCTTTTTTCTCTGTTCCCTCACCACAATGCAGATTCTTTTGGGGAGTTACCAGTACAGTAACCATACCAGGAGTACTTAATTTATTAAGCTACTGCTTTTCTTAGTCCTCAGTGGATATTTACTGATAAACAGCTACCTACGCAGCATGTTCATGTCGTTCCTAAATGAGCGTTTATCTCTCTCCACTCACCACAAATCAGATTCTTCTGAGGAGTTCCCAGTACATTATCCTTTCCCCTGTGTAATTACCTAACAAGCTCCAGCTGTTTTTATTCTCAGAAGGTTTACTCCCTGATATACAGCTGGCCTACCGCCTTAGTAAAGTGCAGGTCCTAAATGAGCTTTTTTCTCTGTTCCCTCACCACAATCC